>NC_090909.1:6910205-6974673 GCF_040956055.1 Brachionichthys hirsutus | reverse complement strand
GAGGGGGGGGGGGGGGCATGCAGGAAAACAACTACCTGAGGATGATTTCCACACCTGATCTTTAGCACTGCTGAATCTGTGTCCTCTGCTCTGAGTAATGGTGCAAAAAAAGGCCTGAAGGAGGAGGCAAGAGAAGAAGAAGAAAAACTGGCACGTGGGAACACGGAGGAGAGTTAAGAGCTCGGGGCAGAGCTCCAGATGATATGAGAGGAGGTTGTGTTTTGCCTGAGATGTCTTCTCGAGCAAAAACAAAAACTGCTTTCACTTGGCGTGTTGCACCTTTCTGGGGTGGAAAACGTCATTATCTCATGTGTAGGTTGTTTTCTGGTCATTTCCATGATGAAACACCGTGGTTTGTGTGTGTGTGAGTGTGTGTGTGTGTATGTGTGGGGGGGGGGGGGGGGGGGGGGGGGGGGGGTCAGAATGGTTGAAAAGACTTTGAAGTGTGTAATAAAAGACAAAATCAATGTGGATCTCCTTCCCGCTCTCCTCTTTCTGGTTTCCCTTAGAACCAGAGCTGAACTGGACTCGAAGGCACCTCGTGGGAGATGACGTTAGTCTGGAGCGTTTACTACGTCACGTCCTGCGTCGTCTCGACGTCAGAAGCTGCATCAGCTGTTCCAGCTGCTCTATAAATACAAGGCGATTTGTTACATTTGAAAAACAACAACACGCGAACCAGCTCTCTGGTCACTCACGGTCTTGCCTGATCTAAGTTTGCGCGGCCACGGAGACAAATCAATCTGGATCCGCGTCTTCTCAGGCTGTTCCAGTTAATTGGCTCCTCTGAGATCCAGGCAGAGACCTCCCCCCCCCTCTGCTCCTGCTGGCCCACGTCAGCGCTCAGGAGACGTCTGCTGCGTTTGATCAGCGACGCTGTGACGTCATTCTTGTGATCCTGCACACCTGCGGTGACTCACTTCCGCCTGCAGCCGCAGCTCCTCCCCCGGCGCCCCGACCTCAATCACGCAGGCGTTCCGATGAAGATGTCTCATTAACGCACAACGAGCTGCTCAGAGGGGGAATCTGAAACGTAGCGATGCTGACATCTAGCGGTGGAGGCGGGAACTACATCTATAGATGAAGACCTCCGCCAAGCAGCTCGTTCCCCTCGGAACTGGATTTTTTTTTTTTTTTTTTTTTTTACACCTTCCACATGGTGATCTGGATCATCAAAAGGTTCTAAATTGTTCTTGGTATTTTTATGCACAGACCGTGAAACGTAGAATTGAATCAGAGTTGATTCAGTGTATTTTTGAATCCGTAAATGGAGTTATCAATGTTAGAATTTAAGATTTTTTCGTGACCTCATTCTGGATCAGATTCCAGAAGACATTTTGCATGATGGTTCATATCGGAGCCCTTTATGACTGATTTTTGGCGACTGAATTGAATGCAAATATTTTGTAAATGGCTCAACTTTATGCAATGGTCAATTTTAAAACACGCAATCAAGAGTTCAGCCACCATTGTTGCCCCATCTGACAAATCTCAAATGGTGTTACTTTAAAATGCCCCTCTCCAAACCGGCAACGGAGCAACACATGGTGAGTTCTTCTTCTTTCTGGAAGAGACATTTTTCTCTTGTGTGAACCGACATTGAACCGGAGTCAGATTATCTTAAATCCATACCGAGGTCAATTACAGTAAAAAACAGGGTTCAGTTTGTCTGTGCTAATGTGTGGACGTCCCGTAAGCGAAACCAAATCAATGGATCTCTACCGTTGAACAAAGAAGAAAGTCATCAATTTTTCAACTCAGAGAAATACAACTTTATTTAAATGTAAACAAAAAAAACAACGAAAAACTGCATAGGAAATGTTTAAAGTCCACAGAGTACAGAGCGAGCAGCAGGTGGCCAATATATTATAGTCTCCTTTGCCTTATTTAGACTGAAGACGTGACATCCGCACTTTACCTCAGCACGGTGTGCGACTGTGTGTCAGAGGGGGGGGGGGGGGGGGCAAACGCGCGCACACACACACACAAACAAGGTTTGACTGATGAACACACAAACGCAGCGACCCGGGCTGAGAAAGCACCAGCAGCACCCATCTAAACTCAGCCGGCCTCGCTGGCTCGCCCTGCTTCTTGGGACTGTTGGGATACATTCAGTGGATTTCTGCGTAGATATCAAGGATGCAGTGCACAAACACAGAGCCCGCTCGACACACAACCAGCCGCTGGGGGGGGGGGGGGCTCCAATTTAACACTCATAAGAATTGCCCGAGTCTCTCATCATCTTGTAGCGGCTCCAGCAGCTGGAGGGAGCGAGGGGACGCCAACGAGAGCCCGCTCGGCCCCTTTCTTCACAAAATACATTCTAAAAGGGCCGGCGGGCATCAAGTAGCGAGAAGCGTTTGCACTTCACTGTGAAGGAAAAAAAACTTGGCATAACAACACAGATTAATCAGGGGAAGCTAATCAAACGCCTTATTGTTTCAGATTTAGAAATGATTTGCTTTATAATATGCAAATGGAGAAACACAAAAGAATCGGCCTAGCGCCGAGGGGAGGGGGGGGGGGGGGGTCCTAACGGGGACAAACACTACATCTTCACTACTGGACACATTTCAATGAGACACCTGCAGGGATGCTGAGAACTACCTGAGTTTTACTTTCTCCTCTCTTCATTTTCCAACCTTTCTCTTTGTCTTCCTTTCTTTCGGGTTTACAATCAATAAAAGGAGGTCTAAGACCTTTGCACCATCACCTGGGACAGCTTGGCTTTTTCCTCTCAAAGCCGTGAGAGGCCAGAAATAGAAGGATGGGGGCCAAGCAACAAGAAGAACAAACCCGCCGAGCAGGTTTGTTCAGGTTTGGCCAGCAGCCCACCAACTGCACTTCCTGGAATCTTCAGATGCTTGTGCCGGAGACACCGAGCTGCTCCTCACGACAGTGAGAGCTCGGCCCCCTCCTGAAATCATCTCTGCTGATCAGGAAACCTAGAGGACGCCTTTAGCTGGCTTCCTAAAGTTACAAGGTTTGCTTGTGAAAGGAGACGATGATAATATATCTCCGACATTATGCACAGTAAAGGGAGGAAGGGAAGCACTTTGGCGCCCCCTAAAGGCGTCGCTTCCTCGGGAGACGAGGTGCGACCGGCTGAGGAGCTTGTGCTCCGGAGAGCCTTTTGAGAACTGCAAGTACAATCGCAAAGGTCAAAAGTAAATTCCATCCGACACAATCCTAACACGCACACACACATCTTTGGGTATATATTTTTGGTAAAAACCCATCCCAATATTCAGCTATCCACCCCCCCCCCCCCCCCCGTCTGAGTTTGACAACATCGATCTGCGAGGAGACAATATAATAATACAAGGACTTTTTAAAGCATGCAAAAATGAAAAACAAATAATGGTTTAAAATACATTTTTCCTCTTTAAGAGTGAAGACCTAAGGATCTTAAAGATAGAATTATGCAATCTTAATAAAAAAAAAAAAAAAACAACTGATGCTGACAGGAGCATAGTAATACTGAAAAGCCAAAAAGAAAAAAAAAAGGTATTGGTTAAAGTAAAGTTGAAAACGGCAGGGCTGGAGACTCGCACCGCAGCCCTGCTTTATCGTTGCAGAGGAGCCATTAGCGATGCGCTAATAGCGCCTCTGCAACAATAAAGCGCCTGTCATCACGTTTGGCTCTCTGATGTTTGTTTAAAACAGTCAAGGTCGGTTAAGCGTAGACGCATTTTAAGGTCCTTATCAAGCGCCGTAAGATCCGAACCGCAGTGTTGGTAAATTGTGCTGAACTTACAGGCCGTTCTTGTGCAACGAAAGGCAGATCTGTGAACTCTGTGGATTTGATAACTCTTTAAAAGAGGCCACACCCTCTTCCCCTCACCTGTTGTAACAAAGTACATTTGGAATCTGCATGCTCATCATCATCATCATCATCAGTATGAGGTAAGGATGACGGGGCCCAGCCCTTGTAAGTGCATCCAACCAGAGCGAGGATTTTTCTTCTCTGGCGCTCAGATCCAACATTTGTATCTATGACATCATGGTCCCGTAACATTTGCCGTCTAACAACAGCATTGGTCCGAACGCCAAACCCTGTTTTGGCACACAACCCTCATATAGATCCTTTTGGCACAAAGCTTCAGCGAAAACATTTGGTGTCTTGATGATAAAGGCATAAACTAGCATAACTATAACACAAATGCAATTCCAACTAGAACCAGTACCGTGATCTTTGGTCCTTGAGCTATGCGACATGCAGTGTACTGACACAAAAAAAGAACAAACAATGAGGCATAAACATCTCGTCGAGGATCGCTCGCTCAAATAAGAGTAAAAAAAACGAGGTATTCAGGATGAACAAGTCGAGGTACACGCAGCAGCAGCGAGTGGCGTACTGCTTTTGAGGTATTCTGGAGCGAGGCGCGCGAGAAGCGAGGTAAAGACGTCTGTTGAGGTTCAGGATGTAATATGATACGTCAATCCTGACGTGTGCAGAAAAAAAATTCAAAAAAAATTATTTGTGAAACTAAGAACTTGATCACAAAATATAAATTGTCCGGTGCACCCCAGTGTGGGACCCCCCCCCCCCCCCGGCCCACATGTTACCACCATCAAAGGGTTAGAGATCAGTTCGTTTTGATGGTAGTAAGATTGGAATACAAACGCTTGAGATGCTCATTTGAGCCTATGGGCTGGGGCATCAATTGATGGGCGGGGGCAATAAATGCAAGGGGTTTAGAAAGGGGGCTCCTCTTTGGGGTGGGCATCTCCAGCGCTCTGCATTTCTGTAGAGACCAAAAGATCTTTCAAAACCCACCTGACACAACAAGGGCCTTGGCACACATACTGTGAGCCCCCCCCCCATGCACGCTTGTATGCTTCTTCTTGATGATTAAAGTTATTAAAGGAGATTTTATTGCCACCTCTACAGCTGGCCATTGTGCAGTAATGAACTTATTGGTCTCTAGACCTCCATCTTTAGAGGAATTGGTCTGCCAACGCTCAATCTGAAGAGGACTCTGAAACGGCCTCGATCAATAAATAGGCGGGCTATGTGCTCACAGATTTCTCAATGGACTGGACTAAAACCCCGGGGCGGGGCGGGCGCCCCCCCCCCCCCCAGGAGCCGAGCCGAAAGGAGTGGCTTTCAACCACAATCTGAATCTAAAAAAAGATTGTAATGTTAGGTCTTCTAAGCTGGTGCCATTAATGTCCTCTGGACGGCCACATTAAGAACCAGTGAGGCTTTTTGTCTCACATCACGCCTCACCAAAACAAAAGGTGTCATTCGATTACACGATTGCATCTCTACGTTAAAATCACCGACAGATCCGGGGCTTGCAAAATCACTCTTTGGGTCCTCCCTGTCGAAGGAGACACTGCTCTCCTTATGTACATGAGATGCAGGACTTCTGTCTAACAACACCAGGAGGGGGGGGGGGGGGGGGGGGGGGGGGCTTAATTTGTGAATAATTTTAATTTGGAGACAATTCCCTCCTTTTTTTTTTTTTTTTAAACGTAACATTCTATACTAATAAAGTCAACAAAATCTGCTTTAGCTGTTAAAGCTCAAGCGAGTTTGAAAAGTAGCAAGTCATTTGAGTAATTCTACTGCGACCTGGAATCCTTTGGGTTCTGAAGTTTACAGTTTGGCCTCTCCTTTGGAATTCTTCTCAGGCTATCGAGACACACCAAACTAGACCAGGCGAATGAAAAACAAAAGCCTAAAACAAATGTAAAGGGACACCGACTGTGTCCTAGTTTCATCTCCGGGTGAACCCCGCACTGACGATAATCATACAGCGTCTACAGCGCTCCGACTGTCGTCAACGGCAACGACAATCAAGGAGGTTCAATTTAACTCATTTCAAGAAGCACAGCAAGAATTCCATTAATCCTGTGCAAATATCAACTGAACAGTCTATTCTTTTTTTTTTTTTTTTTGGTCTTTTTTTTGGTCTCTCTTAACTAAGAAAGAATAGAGGTAGACTTCTAGGTAAAACTTCACGGACTAAAACCTCTGCTCAGTGACGACGAGTACATTCATAAAGAGCCAAATGAGGTAGGTGGTGTAGCAGAGGGTTCAAGATTTCAAGAAAAGTGAGAAATTCCCTGAGATGGATACTTAAAGGAGAGCGACCAGAGAGAACCGAGAGCAGCCGAGACGGAGGAAGGGAAATATGGCTCTCTCTTCTACTGATTATCAATTTATACACGCCACAGGTATCTGATTGGGAGAAAAACCAATGCAACTCCAACAAAAACAACTCGTTTTCAATTTCCCTTCCCGTGTGCTCTGAATCCTCTCTGAGCTCCCCTTCGGTTGTGTCTATCGATTCATTCTCTCTCTTCCATTTCCTGCATCAAAAAAAAAAAAGAAAAAGAACGTGAAGAAGGGCAAATGGAAGGAGAGAAAGCGAAAATAAACGTTTAGAACTTGAGGATGCGATTATTTCCAAAGTCGACAATCGCAATGACCCCGTCAGGCGTCACGGCCACACCGGAGGGGCGATCCATCTGTCCAATGCCACTCCCTTGCGTGCCAAATTTGCACAAGAAGTTCCCATTAGGGTCAAACACTTGGACTCTGTGGTTGCGCGAATCTGCCACGATTATGCGGTTCTCCTGGTCGACGGCGACGCCCTGAGGCCGCAGAAACTGCCCGTTCCCGGTGCCCTCGGAACCCAGAAAGCGAGCCGACTGGCAGTCGGGCCGGATGACCAGGAGCCGGTGGTTGTTAAAGTCCGTCACTACCAGGTGGTCTTCGTGATTAAAGGCCACTCCTCTGGGAGAGTCAAAGTGTTTCCACAGGGCCCCCTCAAAGCCATACTTGTTGAGGAAAGAGCCGTCGGGGGCGAAGAGCTGCACGCGGTGGTTCCTGGTGTCCGAGACCAGGATCTTACCCCCGGAGTTGACGGCCACGTCCCAGGGATAGTTGAACTGCCCATTCTTGGTACCCTTTTCCCCGAACTTCAGCAGAAACTGGCCCTCGAAAGTAAACACCTGTCAGACAAAGTAAATGTGTCAGAGCCCCAACGTGTTTATATCTGCAGCACGGAGAATAACCATGAGGAGCGGCGCGTTTACACACGCCCGTTTGAGTTCACGAGACTTTTGAAATGGCAATAATTCGACGTGTTGCATTTCTCTCCTTTTCTGCGTCTTTCGGACTCTTCGACCGACGTATAAATAACATTCCCGTCTAAATGTGTCGAGGACGTCAAAATGGGACTTTTGTTACCTGCACTCGGTGATTGTCCTTATCGGCCACGATGATTCGTCTCTGACTGTCGCACGCGACCCCCGCCGGACGATCAAACTGACCGGGCCGGGAACCCAGAGAACCAAACTTATGATGGAAGGCGCCACAAGGCTTGAAAATCTGGACAGGCAAGATTCCACGATAAAAGGTTACGAAACCGTCCGGCGAGAGCGAGAGAGGCAGACGCTGAAGGCAGTCGTTCTACCTGTATGCGGTTGTTGCTCCGATCGGCGACCACCACGTATCCCTCCTTGTCCACGCTGATGCCCCAGGGACGACACAGCTGACCGTCCCCCTCCCCCTCGCAGCCGAACGACGACACTAGAGACCCCAGGGCGCCGTAGCTCCGGCCCGACTTCACCATCACCTTGAACGGGCTGCCCTGGATGTGCTGGTTACACACCAACACCGACACGAGGTGCTCGCCCTCGCATTTAGACAGGTAGCCGACGGTGTACGAGCCGTTCTGGTGGTCCGTCACCTCTGCCGCAGACAGGCTGCCATCCGTCACCGACATGACTATCGCAGCCACCGTGTCGCCGCCAGAAAGACGCGGCTCGCCGTCGTGGTCGTAGCCTATCACAGTGAAGGAGGCTGGCTTGCCACGAAGTGCACTTTTTAGACCCTCGCCGTGGGCTTTGGTGACCGGGGCAAAAGCGCCGCTGCTGATGAGGCCCATGGATTGGATGGCCATGTGCAGCGCCTGCGGGGGGAACCGCGATGGCATTCGTTTTTAACAGGTTTACTTTGTAAACGCGGTGGAGGCAAACCGACCCACTCGACCGACGGCATCCGAGCGCCTACCTGGTCTGGAGGGGTGAACATGAAGCGATCATCCTCCTGCGGCTGCAGCAGGCCTCTCAGAGCCTTGAGCTCGTGGATTTGGGTGAGCATTCGCTCCCTGGCCAGCAGCACGTCGAGCTGGCGGCCCTCGTCCAGCACCTGGCTGACGGCGGCAATGGTGCTGTCCAGCTTGGTCAGACTCTGGTGCAGTTTCTCCACCTGCAGGTACAGAGACTTAGCCTTCACCTGACGGATCTTCTCCACCTGCAAAAGAGACAGGACCAGGTTTGAATGGGGGAGGGGGGGGGGGTCCTGTTCTTGCGGAGAAACATTGCAAACACTATACAAAATGAAGACAAACTATTAAAACAACAGCAGAATAAGGTTTCCAAAGCCGCCCGACGCTCCATTCAACACCTCGTAAGAACTCTGCACTAACAGCTGCCCTGATTTAGAATCATTTGCCCCGAGAAGAAAATAAAATAAATGCAGAATGACAGATCTGCTGGTTAACAGTCAGAGGAGGGCAGCAACGAGCTGATCCTGCGAGAGTCTGTCAGACATTCAGTGGGAAGAAGATTTGGTAGCATGCAGCTAGCCACCTGCATGCATGCGCAACGCTGACCGGAGAGCGATGCGTCAATCATTATTAACCAGCCTGACCATCAAAGAAAGGTGACGCGTTTCATTTCCCCATCAGAAGCTGGGTAACGTTACAGTGGCGTCGGCCGCGACTACAGCGTTAAAGAGGGGGGGGGGGGGGAGAACCCGAGAAAGCCGGGCTGGGCTCGCCCGCCACCTAACAAAAGGAGCAAAACACAATAGCCTGATACATGTGTGGTTTACAGGGGCGTTTTAGAGCGGGGAAGGGCTAAAACAAAGGCTCCGCAGGAGACGGCTCTTTTGTGAGTGGAGCTGAAATTAGCATCTGTGAGACTCGAGTTACACTTTAGAGTCTCCTCAGGACAAAGACCTTAAAACCCGGCTGTCTGATCGGCAGATAACCGGTGCCGAACTGAAAACACGCAATAGCACCGCTGGTAGGTTTAACCCATGAATCTTCCTACTCCGGTGACACGGAGACGGTGACGACGTCGGTCGAGGGCGGCCATCAACACCGGCTCAAAGGCCAAGCAGAGCCAGATTCTATATCTTGTATGACCCCGGGCTTGGTTCAGCTTTGAAGGCTTTCGGCCCCGGAGCCCGACGGCAGATGAGCGGGGCCGTGTGCAAAAGGTGGAGGGTAAAGGAAGCACACACACACACACACACACACACGGCACACCCGTCATGCTACACCTCCAGTAAACAACGTGCGTTTACCCGCCTACAGGCGCAATCTGAAACCAAAGAACATTACATTACAGCCTTCAGAGAGAGCAAACTTCAGTTCGCCTTAGAGGCGTCTAAAAGCAACAGTCCAATGATAGTTTGACCCTCACGTTCGAGCAGCTAGATTTTAGGATCACATTGATATCAAAATTGTTAAATAAACGCTCATTTACATTCTGGTCATGACGGCTGTTCACCTCCTCAGCTCAGAGGGCAACGAGCTCCCGGACCTCGAACCGTCGCCTCAGTTTGAACACGTTCAGGTGATTTTTCTTTTGAGTTTGCCGCTACAAACGCTTCCTAAATCCTCAAGATTTGTGTCTCCCCTTTAAATACAAGCTTATTAGAGGGACAAAAGGGGTGGGGCAAAAGGGGCAGCGAGGGCAGATGGGGTGTGCTGTGGTTGACTGTAATGACTTTATCAGGTCAGGAACAGAGAATGAGGCCTGTAACGGTGTAAAAAGGATTAAAGGGGGATCACGGGTAAGTGAAAACCATCAATGTGACACTCTGACCTGCATGCGCTCGCAGGCACGCACGCACACACACACACACAAAGATCAGAGAGTAAGACACAGTTTTTACAATGTCACTGAGCCTGCTCTCAGGGAAGGAGGAGTGTTTCTGGAGCCGGTGGGGGTTAGCGTTCTTAAAGCTAATGTTCCATCAGGCTCAAATTCACAAAGTTTCACTTAGAAACGAGCGTGAGCAACCATCTGGTTTGCGTCGTCATCGGTACGACGCATTGATGAGGGTTTTTGTGCTCGTGTGCGTTAAAGAGTCCGGTCTGTTACAAAGGCAAGCATCAAGTGGAGTCCCGTCTCCGTGGTTATTCATTTATTACCGCCGTTAACGGCTTCAAAGCTCGGCCGGGGTGAGGGGCCTTGCTGCCGTTCAACTGCAACCCAGTTTATTCGCAGAGTTACCTCAAACTTGTCTTTACAGACGCTTCTTCTCATGCAGGCTGTTGGCCGATCGCCACCTTGATGACCGTTTAATGATTAAGTCTAATCAACCTCTGCGGCGCCTCATTGTGCTTTCTGAAAAATGGTATTACTCCGGCTACAAAGACGGAATTTAAAATGGAAAAAAAAAGGGGGATTTGAAAATCAGAGTTTCCACCCTGTGTTTGTGTTTAAAATGACCTGAAAAGGGATTAAAATCCTGAAATCTGCGAGTAACAAAGGTCACCTCAAGGAATAATCAGTACAAATAGCGACAGTTACATATAGATAAGTGGCAGATGGACATTTTTTGTCCACATAAGGATTCACGAATAGGATAATGATGCATTAAGGGTCAAATGATGGATATTCATGCTCCAGGTTGGGATCTTCACATTTCATTTTCCAACCGTTTGTTGGACTTGGACACTTTCTAGAAAATTAAAAAATGCCCCCCCCCCCCCCCCCCACTTGAAGGATCATGGATGGAACTTTTTTATTTTAAGTGTAACAAGGGCGAAACTGTAAAAGATAGGAAGGAACTGTTTGGAGTCCAACTCGCTTCATGAGACAAGCCGACTGGATGTTACTGAACACGCCAGCTCACCTTCCACAGCAGCTCACACTCCCTCTCCTCCAGAGCTTTCTTGTGTCTGAGGACGAGGGCCTTCACCTCCGTCTGCACCACCTTGGCCTTTATCTCCACCTGCTCCGCCATAGCCTGGACCTTCTCCATGCTTAGCTGGGGACAAACAAGGAGGACAGATCTTACTGAAGTTATTCAACAAGCTGGTTTAATACGCAGGTGAAACAAAAAATGAACTCTTTATAACGATGAAAAGGGCCAAACCGTGAAACGGAGGCTAGAATTATTGCTTACTCTGCAGTGTGACAGAGGATTGGACAGAAAAGCTTTCATTGCACCACCACCTGGATCACTTTTATTGCTCAGATGGGATCCAGATATCCCCGACAAACAGGATGCAGAGGATCAGGAAGCGTTAAAAGAAAGGCCACTGTATGTGACATCTTCCTGACAAATGAACAGAAACAACCATTCAGTTTCCACAATCTATCCCTTTCTCACGTTCACTGGTTCCTTTCGACGGGAAAAGGAAGCCTGGGTCAGGGATGGGAAGACACTTCACAATGAAAGTGATGCTTCGACTTCCCTCTGAACCCTGACTCCCGGCTGGCTTTCAAGGTCTGCATCACGAAAAACGGTGCAAATATCCACAACTGCCATATTTACCTTAATTTGGATATTTTATTACTGTCAAGTCAAAAAAATAACAATATTTTTGTTCTGATAATTTGTGAGTTAAAATAAAATTCTGTCTGCTTTTTGACTGATTGACTCTAAACGTCATTTTCATATCTCGTACAGAATAAATGAATCAGTAAATTTGCTCCTTTCTTAGAGTTAGAAGTGGAAAGGGACTCATTTTCCATACCTATAACAATGCATGGGGATAAAAATTGCCAGTAAAAGCCTTTTCTTTTTTTCTTTTTAAACCTTAACATTTTATTCCAATTTCAGGTCCTTTTATTTAGACATATTTCTAGATCGAGCACAGGGTAGTTGCGGGCATTATGCCATGCCTGGATGATTTGGGAAGACTTTATAAGAAGCAGATATTTTCTTTCCCAGATATTTATGCCAATGTTTAGAGCCTGTATAAATTAGAGCATTCATTGGTTACACCCCAGAAATATACTGTAGTTTAACATGTAAAGTGAATATTAGCAGCCTTTAACTGCATAAGTATGGCTTGGATTCGAATACCTATTTTCATCTACGTGAACACTGAAGGTCCCTGTTCATTAACAAAGCAATACACGTTAGCTTGATGTTAACGGACCAGCATGAGGGCGTTTTAAGGAAAAGGTTTGATGGATTATTATTGTCATTTGAGCTCACTTTCACCACGTATGACTGGAATAGAAAAACTGGAAGGGAATAATGAGGGGGTTGCTAGTTTCTGCCGTCAGGGCCAAAAGCCAAATGTAAAACATGTAGTTTTAAATTCTCATATAAACTTAGAGCGATGGGCGAATGCGTTATATTAGGTGTTGCATTTACAGTGAGGACTCTCCACCGAGGACATGTGCCTCTCATTACCCTGAATTTAACTCAATTATCAGGACCTCACTTAATTAAAAAATAATTGAATTACCTTGATAAATACAAGCAATCAAATGCAACCGTTTGACCTATGCGTCAAGAATTTCACATTAAAAGGTTTTGGAAGTATTTTTTTTCCCTTCTTTGCCCCCCCCCCCCCCCCCCCCCAACCCCGTTTTATCTGGCTTTTCTTCTGGAGTTTTCTGGGAGGTCACAGGGTGATGCGGACCTCACAGGGATGAACGGGAGGCGGGATAAGTCTTCCTTTGTGATATCTGCCAAGGGGATGAAAGGTCACACAAACCTCTACAGGTCGTGATCTGTAAAGCCTGTCTTTAGACGCATAGTGCCCACCCCCCACGGCACCACTTAAGTACAAAGGCTGGCAGCAGGGTCCTTTTCTCTTTCAAATGACCATTTGAGGTGGGGAGCCAGAGAGGGAAGAACCGAGGAAGGGCAAGTCAAGAAGCAGAAAGGGGTCGAAAATACTCGTGAAATGTCATTATATACATTTGTTTTTGTTCTCCATCGTCCTATTTCTGTTTCTTCTGAGATGAAAGGAAGGAGAGAACAGATAAATGAGTTTCTTTTGGTCATACGGACCCATTTTCCCTTCCCTTGGGGTGCTCGCTAGTGTACGTGCCTCCATCGTCGTCTCTCCCTGAAGGGCATAGCTTAGAACACAAGGAGGGTCTAAATGACCAATCAAACCACAGAAAGAAAGAGCTCCGGCCAACCAGGAGGTCACGAGTCCGGGGTCAAAGGTCAGGGAAGATAATGGATGTGGAGTGGGTGGAAATTTCCTACCTCAGGGGAGAGGGCCGGGCGTGTGTGTGTGTGTGTGTGTGCGTGTGTTTATTTATTAGCTGGCGTCAGCATTTACTCCCATGGTGACCCGGGACAATATGGGACAAACACCCCCCCAAGCTCAGCAACACATTGCCAGATGGCGGGCGGCGTGCGTCTCCTATGGCTCAGCTGCACAGATCCTGGTGATTCTCACTAAACTACTTCCTGGAGATGCGAGTGCCGAGGTAACACGGCTAGAAAATTAAACTTTGCTCAACGTGGCCTCACATTCCTGAGCCGGTCTGTGTGCAGACGAGCTTTAAAACTTGGCGTAACACCCAGAGTGACAAAGGCACACGTGCATGAAGGAGTGTAGTGAACCAGTAACTCGAAGGTGACGCTTTGCTGCAGAGACGTTCCATGACCAACCCGTCTCACTGCGACAACCCGTCTCACTGCGACAACCCGTCTCACTGCAGCAGCCCGTCTCACTGCAGCAGCCCGTCTCACTGCGACAACCCGTCTCACTGCAACAACCAGTCTCACTGCGACAACCCGTCTCACTGCGACAGCCCGTCTCACTGCAGCAGCCCGTCTCACTGCAACAACCAGTCTCACTGCAACAACCAGTCTCACTGCAACAACCAGTCTCACTGCGACAGCTAAGTGTGTCTAAGGTCGTAACACGACGCGGTGTGTCCGCCCATCCCTGGCGCGCCAACCACAGGCGACCGGGCTCCATCTTTATTCCAGTAATCGTCTTCGTTCTGAAGCAACGTGCAGCCCGTTTTATGTTAGGAGATGATTAATCAGTAAACCCTTAAAAAACAATTCACAAACGCAAACCAGAATTTAGCCTATTTTTTTTTTTAATTAATTTATTCATCTTTTTTTTTGTATTGTAATTGTTTTATCACTTGTATGCCCCAACCTTTTTCCCCCCTTTCTTCTGACACTAACGAGAGTTTAAAATTTGCGTTTGGAAATGTTTAGACACAAATCAGATTGAGGCCATTACATGTTGTTCCTATTCAGTTTTACAATCCTCTTTCATCAGACCAACACTCAAAGATTAAGAACATATACTTGTGTCTGCTTATAATTATTAACAAAAGGTTAGCAACATGCTAACAGGTGAGCATAGCCGTCATGACGGCACCGTCATCGTGAGCCTGCAGACATTGCTTTTCATCTCGTGTGTGTGTGTGTGGGGGGTTGTGTAATTGTTGGTAAACAGCCATCTTTTTCCATTCCCATTCCCAACTGAAAAGCATTGCCATCCCAACGCTGACATGAAACGCTGCTTCTTTGTCACATTTTGCTGTATGAGCCGGACCGGAAAGGAAGCCGCCGACTATAACTATGCAAATAAAGAGATGGCGTCTGCGCGAGTGTGAGGAAGAGGAGGAAGGAGACAGTGGCTGATTAGTGGCTGAATGAGAGAAGGGCAAAGTATTCCACTTCTTAAAAAGAGGGGGGAGAAGTTTTTCCCTTTTCTCAGAAATCCTTTAAATACCTCATCTCCCCTCCCCCCATTCTCCCCCGACACTTCTCCGCCCCTTTGACCTTCAGCCCTTCCCCTGCCAGACCTCACCCTGTGCACCCACCCCCCTCCAGGGCCAGCTGGACACCTCTAACCCCAGGCCTTCCAGCAGCTTGTGACTGGTCAGTCTCAAACAATGTTCAAGCTGATTATCTCTGATAGCAGCTCGCTCGCTGCTGAGGGACGATTGAAAGACGCAGCTGCTCTGAACTTCTCCTCTGGCCCTCCAGGAGACGGATGAAGGCGGATTTGTGTGGTTTGACCTGCTTTTGTTTGTTGGAGAATCAAGCCGGAGATCTCCCCGTTTTGTTCGGTGAAGACTTAAATCGGTTCGACCCATTTGAGCCCCCTTGGATCCAGTTTTCCTACATTATTTTTCCAGAGTTGCTTCTCCTAGTTCCAGATTTAAGGGGAAGAACAAGCCAAAAAAAAAATATATAAAATGGCCGGAATATCTCCCTTTTAATGTCCCGGGTCTGGATCTAGGTTCCCGTCTCACCTGTACAGCCTGTCGCCCCTGCTGAGCGTCTGCTAGCAGCTGGATGGTGATGGCCCTGCAGTCCTGTACGGCCTCTTGAAGATAAACAAAGGTGTGGCCCATGTGGCGGCCCACGCTGCATTCCCTGCAGATAGGCACCGAGCAGGTTTCACAGAAGAACAGGAACACCTGAGGCACAAGAAATACGCATGAACAAATTAACTTCAACATGTTAAGTGGCAAAAGCTCAAACTGACGGAGCTGCAACCAGAAAAAAAAAAAAAAAAAGAAACAGACATGGGCCATGAAGTCAAAGGACCTAAAGGTGGGGAGTGAACGTCACAAATAAACGTTACACGTAACAAACGCAGCTCATGAATAGACTCCGGAGAGCTTCTGTCTTCCAACACACCGAACCCAAGGAAGCACATTTAAGACCAGGAAAACAGGATCAATACCCATCTGGCCCATCAACATTTACGGAAGAGGGCAGTTATATCCTCACAATCGTTTAGCGGCTCAGAGGGGACCTCGCTTTATTTTAAATATGGACAATTAAATTCAGAGTAATCACATTTTTTTTAGGTTAGATATATGTGTGTATTTAAATGCATGTACCACATATATATATATTCATCTTCATGACACTGGCAGAAACATCTAGTAGGACATAACTCACGGTTGCTACAAACATTGACACAGGAAGGAAGGAAGTAATTTAAGGCTGGAGCCATCGCTTTAACCTCCTTGGCGTGAAAGGCCGATTGTTTGCAATGAAGGGCTAATTAAATATGCACTAGTCATCATATCCCAAACAGACACTAGATCAATGATCTCCAATAGCAGGAGGCCAGAGTGGATGGGGAGGGGCCTGCAATCAATCCATCAATAATGCAATTCCCTTGGGGAGCTGTATAATCTAATGAGACCCACACACACCTCCCCCTCTTTATTTGACTTCCTCCTCCGTTCTGCTCGCTCCTTAAGATCCTTCCCCCCCTCCCATTTGTCATTTCTGTCCCCAACAGTCTCCGCACCACGCCGTCACCCCCCCCCCCCCCCAGTATCGCTAAAATTCCAAGGGGCTGGGGGCACACAAAAGCACGGAATGCAGATGGGCTGCAACGGAGGAGAAAGGTGGGGACGACGATGATGGACAAGGGGCGGGGGGGTAGTTGTGGTTGAGGGACGGGCAGATTGATGGCGTAAAGGCAGAGTGGAGTCTGGTGAGGGACTGAGCCAGAGCGTCGACAGGATGCAGATCAGCAGCTCATCAAGCGATCATTTCAAATCACCCGAGGTCATCAGTTTTATCCTTGCTGCATTGGAAGTCATTAATATTCCATAAGGTTAAATTGTTACCGACAATTGGTGGAAAAAAAAAAATAACCGATTAGTGAAAGAGAGAGTTTGGTTCCATTAAATATCTAGAACAACCTTGAGATTTTATTTGTGCCACTCAGGATCGCATTGAAACACGCCGACATGGAAAAAACACTGGAATCCAATTTCACCGGACTAGATCTGATGACAAATCACCCGCCAGGAGATTCACCGACTTCAATGGCGTTCTCGGCTCAAAGCGCCTTGAGGTGAAACACACTCCCAGGTGACATAACACACCGTCCGAGTTGGATCCCCAGTCAATATTATTGATTTTGCACCGGATACCGGTTCCTCCCAGAGGTCTTCTTCGTGGAAAGATCCAGTCCCCCCCCCCCCCCCCTCCCGCTCGGCTCATCTTCTTACACCAATTCATCAACAACAGGCAAGCGAGTCGTCTGCCGCAAATAATATCCAATTTATAGAGGATGTCACTTCAGAGGGCTGCCAGGCACAAAATAATGCACAAGAGAGGAAACGTGTCACATGAGTAAATCCAGTATGGAGCGCCTGCAGGCAGGAGTGACTCACCTGGAAAATCTAATTACAAAATCAGCATGTAGCAAAAGACAAACACGCACAAACAGAGCCGCTAGCAGTGAAGGGCTACTGAAGAGGAGAAGGAACAAACATGGCGTCACCAGCTACAAATAGTCCAAGCAGGAGGGCTGCTGCTGCGTCGACAGGAAGTGAGTTATTGTATTTCACGAGTGCGCCGGATGTTTCTCCCTCACCGGCGCCGCCACTCGTCCACGATGGGGAACACGAAACACGAAACACAACCACCTACGTCGGATTGTTCACGAAGAAGGCATAAAAGAGACCAGCACAGCCTTCCAATATGAACGCGTCACTTTGGATTTGATCTGTTAGAACATTTAGACCATCGGACATCAAAGGACGGAAGGACTCCACCGCATCATGTGACACTGCACAGACGACAAGCGCAAATCAAAGCAACAGGACAAGACCTAGTTTGTTGCAAGTAAGCATTCATATTATAGGGCAATGCTACACCCTGGACAAGCCGCCAGCTCATCGCAGACACACACACACACACACGGGCAATTTAGTGTAACCATTTGGCCTAATTTGCATGTGTTCGGTGGTGGGAGGAAGCCGGAGAACCCGGAGAGAACCCGGAGAGAACCCACGCCGACACGGGGAGAACATGCAAACTCCTCACCGATAGGTTAAAATCCGACGGCCTGTGACCTTCTTGTGGTGAGGCAACAGTGCAACCCACTGCGCCACCCCCTTATTAGTCACACGCAAGGAAAAAAAACAAGCATTTGCAGCGCCTTTAAAAATGAATGGCTTATTAATTATTATTAATGGCAATCCCAGCCATCCCAGACTTTATCTGTCAGACAGAGCTCCTCTTACGGAACACACCTTCCTCTCTGCAGCTTCCGTATCTCTATCTGTATCCCTTCCATCATCCATTTTCTCCTCCTCTAATGCCCCGCCTTCTCGCGGTTCCCCCTTCTGGCTTGTTGCCATCAACACACCGCCACATGTCTGCTGACGTTTTGAAACCCAGCCAAATACAACTGTGTGCGAGGGGGGGGGGGGGGGGGGGCGGTGGCCATAAACCGGCGATCTGATTGGACGGGCCCAGAGCAGTGGAGGAAAACAAACCACGCTCAGCTGGTCGACTCGCCCGGCGAGCATTACGGCCCGACTGTCCCGTGTTTAAATACTCAAACAGTAAAAAGAGAGCGAGGGGCACGACAAGGCGGGAGAAGACGAGGGCGTGCAACGTCATAATCTAAACACCGTCTGAGTTTAACCACGATGTAAAAAGAAACGCGTCTGAAGAAGGAGAGACGAGCGTTCCGAGGTACCAGCTTGTGTTGAAAGGTGAGAAAGCAATACCAAATCCCTTGGAAACATTCCGGACCAATATCCCCGCCCCCGCCGGGGGTAGCAGATAAAGATAAAGGAAAAACAGATGGCAAACAAACACACACACACACACACACACACACACACACACACGAGGGATTCATAGCTCCAAGCAAACAGAAGCTTGGATGAAACGTGACACAGCTGAAGGGCGACGGCCGCCTCAATCACAAACCAGCTACTCTTGTTTCCGTCATCGCCTGACAGAAAGCCCGTCTCAACCCACACGGGTTAAACCTAAATGCGGGGGGGGGGGGGGGGGTGTCCCGAAGCCCTTGTGCAATGTGTGTGTGTGTGTGCGTGTGCATGGCTGGCACGCCGACACGGCAGCCAAAGGGAAAACAGGCTTTTCCGGGACTGACCGAGTTACACAAGTAGGACTGTCACAGTCACAGATTTACCCATAATGCACGGCGAGTAGACGGAAGGAGAGTCAGGTTGGTCAGTTTGCGTACTGGATCTATCGTTATGCCTTTGTAAGGTGTGGCCGTCGCTTGAAGGGGCTTATGCTAACAGCCAGCGCAAACAGACGCAGAAGAAACACCCAAACATGCCGGCTGCTAAAAAAAGAACAAATAGTTAAAGAAAAATATCCAAGTATTGGTCTAATTCTAGAAAAAACAAACACGTCAAGGGATCGTGACTAGAAGCCGTGCCCCCCGCCCCCCCCCCAAAAAAAAAACTGAGCTGAGCGTTTTAACATTACACGTGTTAGCGGTGCAATCCCATCGAGTGGGGTCAAATAACGGCCAATTAGATCCCCATTTGTTCCCAACCACCGAGGAGGAAGTGGCAGGCCCAGCTTCCGAACGGGTCTTAAATCCTCTCGTCAAAGAAAATGTGATAAATGCTTTCCTTTCCATCCATTAAATTTATATGGACCCAAATGGACATCAAAGCAAGGACACACACACACACACACACGTCCCCGCGTAGCCTTACATGAAACACATTCACACACAGGAAACAGGGAACGCTCTCTAATTACTGGGCACATGTTGCACATTAAAGCCCTGGAAGTCCTACTTCATACAAGCCAGCTCAGTCGGCAGTGTGGAAGCGCAGGCGCACACCCCAAAACGCCCCTCGGAGGGTAACTAGCTGCAGATGGGTGATGCTCGTGGAAGGGAACAAACAAAAACACGCTGCCGCCGCCACACGCTCGCAGGGATCGTTCCCGGAGTGATGAAACGCGATCGCTTGCCCCTCGATCGGAACAGCTGGCTGAAATCCCACAGAGGAGAGCTTCCCGCATTAACAACGGCCATTGTTAATGCGGGAAGACGGGGAACGCCGGCGAGGAACGGCAGAGCCGGAGAGGAAATGCCCGGCGTGTGAGTGAGAGAAGGGGAGGAGAGAGCCCAGGAGGTAAAACACTCAAGTTACAGGAATTCCTCTGGCCTTGGAGCAGCGTCAGCGCTGGGTTCGGTTTCCTTAAAAACATTCTCTCCAAGTGAGACCCAGAGTGGGTCAAGTTACCGTCTCCCTCCGAACTGCATAATAGTCAGAGAACGTCGCAGGTTTCCGTGCTTCAACGATAGACAAATGGATCCCGCTGAAAACACACCGGCACCGCTTTTTTTTTTTTGCTATCCCTCCAGTTCCCAGGACTGTTTTTGGTCTGCTTGGAGTTTAATCTCAACTACACACCAGATAAATGCAGATTTATATGCCTACATTTATATTAATATGCAAGTGTGTGTATCAAAACAACAAATAACACACACGTGTAAACAGTACAGAAACTCTAACCCAATTCTGTAATCTTTAAAGACCGTTTTGGCAGACGTGCAATCATTTTGCACATTTCTGTTTTTGCTTTCTTCAAGCAAGAGGCTGCCTGTAAAAGGTGACGACTAAACATGCATGCTAAACTAACAGAGACTCAATGGCAGGGGGGGGGGGGGGGGGTGAGAAAGCCTCAATGGCAGGGGAGGGGGGGGCTCCTAGCAAACACGAAGCAACATGGCAGCTTGTGCTGGAGAAGCAACCCGAGGACGGGCTGGTTACAGGAGGAAGCATCTCAACGCGTGACGGACGTGGAGCCGAGCGGCAGACAATGACTCAGAGCTCAGAGGTAAAGAAAGACCGGCCTCCTCTTGTGCCCCCCCCCTCCCCCCACCCCCCAGGGGTGAAGCAGAGTGAGTGAGGCATTACTGGGAAATGAAGCCGTTACTGGGAAGCACAGACTTACCGGAAAACCAAATCCACTTATTTACTGGCAGGGGGGGGGGGGGGGGGGGGGACAATTAACTGGTCATCTGAACCGGGCTGGAAAAGCCTTCAATGAATGGTCTTTTATCAACATTTTCGATGTCACTTCATTTTAAACACATTTAACGAAACCAGGATCTGAAATGTAACAATAAACAAACAAAAGCAGGGAGGGAACTCGGAGGGTTCCATAACGTCACCAAGGACGGCTACGTCGAGCATCTGTTGGTTTGCTTTCTTTTTTTTTTTTTGTCTCTGATGGAGGATGACAGCAAAACTAATCGATTGGTATTGATAACCCGGTGGGAGGGCCGAGCGTGGCGAGTTCTGGAGCGGTTCATTCATGCTTGAACCCGATTGGAGCAACGTCACAGAACCAGAAGGAAGAATTCCACCGAACGATAGGGGGGGGGGGGGGGGGGCAGATTAACCAGTGTGTGTGTGTGTGTGTGTGTGTGTGTGTGTGAGTGTATAGGGTCCAATACTACACACCACAATGCCATTACACATCTGTGTGCATCCCAGAATGTCCCATTCAATGCTTGGGGACATGGGCTGGGGGGGGTCAGGCTTCATTTCCCCCCCCGGGGGCTCGACTCACCTCGTTGTCGTGCTGCTGGCAGAAGCTCATGCGGTCCTGGAACAGCGACAGCAGGGCGAAGTTGTTCTGCAGGGACTGCGCGAGGGACACCGACACCCCCGGCTGCACGGAACCGCCGCCGGCGTTGACCCGACCCCGGCCCGGGTGCCGCTCCCCCCCCAGGCGCTCGATGAAGTGGTCCTTGGTCAGCCGCACCCGCTGGTGCGCCCTCACGCAGTTGTCGCACAGGTACTCCTGGCAGTCGAGGCAGTGGGAGGTGGCCGGGTTCTCCTCGTCGCAGGAGCTGCACTGAGGCTCCCCCAAACGGCGGGGGGGCAGCGGGCCCCCGTTGGGGCGGCGGAAGCCGGAGGAGCCCCCGCCCGAGCCCCCCCGGTGGTGGCCGTTCTTGTGTTGGATCTGCTCGTCCGAGCCGACCACCGAGTCCAGCAGGTCGCTGAAGAGGAAGGTGGAGGAAGGCAGGGCGTCCACCCCCGCCTCAGAGATGGACGCCTGCTGGTCGCAGGTGGGGCAGCGCAGCTTCAGGGGGTCCCCGGGGCCGCGCTGGCCCTCCAGGCACTGCCTGCAGAAGGCGTGGAGGCAGGGCAGGACGTGGAGCCTCCTCGCCGTCTGGCTGGAGGAAGAGGAGGTGTGCGAGGAAGACGAGGAGGTGGAGGAGCTGGAGGAAACGGGAGCGGAGGAGCCGCACAGCTCCTTGCAGAGGGGGCAGGTTTGCAGGTCAGAGTCCGGAAACGAAGCCATCTGCAGCTTCACACAACATGAGCAGCGCTAGGGGGGCATCCGGGGACCCGTTGAGAGGTACAGCATCTGAGGTAGATTCATGAGGAACAGTGGCTGCGCCGATAATCCAGTTTAATCCAGTTTAATCCCGTTTACGGGTTCCTCTCTGTATCGCAGAACTCTGAAGTCTTCAAAAAACTATTCGCTTTGAACTCTCCACGTCATTCTCTCAGATCCGACGACACTGGACGGTGCTTCGTGGGGGGGAGGGGGGTCAGAAAACAAGCCCCCAACCGGAGGGGCGCCGGGTCGGCGCAGAAGCGCTGGGAGCTCCGTCTCTCCTCCCGCGGCGACTCGGCCGCATGTCCCCGTAGCCCCGGGCTACTAAACAGGCCCCGAACTAGCCCCGAACTAGCCCCGAACTAGCCCCGAACGAGCCCCGAACGAGCCCCGAACGAGCCCCGAACGAGCCCCGGGACTCTCCGGAAGGTCTTTCTGCTCTTCAATTCGATTCTCTCTCTCTTAGTCCACCATCAGGGCCGGTCCAGGTGCCCAAAGGCCACTGAAGGCGGGGACACCGGGGGGGCGTTTCACACGAGCCCGACGTGGGTCACTTCACCGGTCCATGGTGAGAAGAGGCCGCTTCCAGGTCTCCTCGCCCGTTCGGTCGGCAGCTGACCCGGTACTCGTCGGGCTAGTGGCTCCAGCTGACCCGGTACTCGTCGGGCTAGTGGCTCCAGCTGACCCGGTACTCGTCGGGCTAGTGGCTCCAGCTGACCCGGTACTCGTCGGGCTAGTGGTTCCAGCTGACCCGGTACTCGTCGGGCTAGTGGCTCCAGCTGACCCGGTACTGGTCCGACCCGGTGAATCCCGTCCCGCCCGGTTTTCAGTCCGTCTGTTCGCCCGCCGGTGAATCGTTAGCAACGTAAACACGAAGCGCGCGACCGCGCAGGCTCGTTCAGGTTGAGCTGCGGCTCCTCGAGCGGCTCTTCTTATCCGAGAGAGAGAGAGAGAGAGAGAGAGAGAGAGAGAGAGAGAGAGGGGGGTGTGAGCCGCATGCGCGTTCCCGATGCGGAGTGCACGCGTGCGACGTTCACGTGTGTCAGTAATATCGACAAGGACAATACAGTATAGCAAAAGCGAATACCTGTATATTAAATTGTGGTAAAAATCGTAACTCTACACTAAATTGTGTTTGATTGATTGATTGATTGATTGATTGTTTGTTTGTTTAACAATCTGACAGTTACCTCAGAAAACTGAAGACATTTTCAGGCATATCCAGGATCTGAATGTGATTTCTGGATCGCTTCTAGAAATAAAATTATTAAAATTGTTTGTTGTCATAAGCCGGTCTCCTTTTCTGAATTAGAGCAAAGTATGCATAAAAGCGGCGCCATCCATCTGTCGTAAATGCATGTAGCCTTAATGGGAATATACCATTAATGTAACGACTATCCTCAGATAGTATGCCAGTACGGTGCGTACACAGTGTTCTGTTAGAGTCCTGGGATGGACAGCAGAAGGGCATTCATTGTGGTTCTGCTTCTCTTTCCTGCTTCTTTTTCATTCCAAGTGGACCTTTTTCTTATTTCACACAAATAAGAATTAACATAAAATAATTTTCACTGACTAATGATAGTTTATTAATTACTTAATAATTTATTATTTTTTGTGATTTCCTTTTCTCTCTTAGCATCGGGTTCTCCATACGAAGTTATGAGGAAGCTGCCGAAATGTACCAAAAAACAGGACTGTGTCTTCTTCTTTTTTAAAAACCAAAAAAAATCAATGTTAAGAGATTATTAGTTGTTTTTTTATTTACACCTGGGCTTTGTAATCAGTACGATGTCAAATGTGATGATGTAGTTTTGCCCAGACCTCCCTCATCCTGGCCAGTTTCTGCTTCTCAGCTGAAGGATTTGCTGGATTTTGTAACATTTTGCCAATTTTCAAATCTCATAAAGTGCTGATCATCAACTTATTACTTAAGTGAGTTCCAGTTATTCACAAGTGTACCAAAGCAGCACACACACACACACACACGTGCAGCAAAACTGTGGGGTTAACCTGTTTGTTCTGAGATCATGTGACACCTTGACTTAATTTGATCCGTTTATCTCAGGGCTCTAAAGAAGAAGCAACAGTGACTCAGCAAAATGAATGAAAAGTTTTCTGAGCAGATGTTTCCATCTTTCTCAGTCCTTTCGCTACAACACATTTGTTATTGAAAGACCCTGTTTAAAAGCGTGCCACCTTTGGTTTCCCGATTGAGAAGGGATTTCCTCTCAAGTACTATATAAATAATATTAAAAAGAATCAATATGCATGCACACAAGTTGCATTTCTCTGAATATAAAGATATGCTTAAAGGAGAACCGTGACTACAGTTAAAACTGTTTATAGGTATTTACACAACATTGATAGATGAACCAACTAGAATAAAAAAGTGATTTCTATTTATGGTGAGGAGAGCAGCTATTTATAGGAATGAACAGTGTGTGTCTTTTCATACAAGCGCCTCATGATCGGCTTACAACACGCTGTAATGTCTCCTCCCCGTCACCTCATAAAACGAACAGCAGTATCTGGGTTAATGTTCTAAGCTGGAAAGGAGCAGAACCTCTGTGATAAGTGACTTCACTCATCTTGGGGCCTTTTCGTTCAGTGATGGCTCTCCAGTCATCCCACCACAAGTCCAGTTCCCCCCCCTGGTGGTTCAGTTGCTCTGTTACACATTGTCACTATTTTGGAAGTGGAAGTCAGATTTTATTCCAGAGAATAGTTTCAAGATTCGATTTGCTATAGTGAGGAAACTTTTAGGAGCAGAACTTTTTTTTATTTATTTTTTGTTATAAAAAACATTCATACCAACATACAAAGAAAATTTAGCCTTAAACAACATGTTTTGACAATCAGTAATGTAAAATGGTAACAAAATACAACAAATATTAAACATTACAAATATAAATTTATATACACTTGGATGTTATTTACAATGTTGTAATAAACAAAATCTTAACCCTAAAAGAATTAGGTTGAACTTTGGTCCCTAACGCAAACTTCTTTTGTTTTCAAATGTAGAATCGCAGAGACGGCTAAAAGAACGCTTCAGCAAACTAAAAATTACCAAAACATATAATTTAACACAAAATAAAAAATTATATTCCTTTCAAAACGGGGTAAAGTCCAGCCATCTGTCTTCAGTTGTAAATTTCTGTTTCTCAGACAAAGGCTAAATTAAAATATTAACGCAAGTCAACGCGAGAGTTCAAGGAAACAGACATGTACATTTGTTTTCCTGATTTCATCTGCTCGTTTCACAGATTCAACCGATAGCTCTGGAACTTTAGCAGCTTTCGCCAAAAAAACAAAGAGGAAGCGCATCAAGAATGCAGTTTGGTTCAGTGTAACCACACCTCGTTGGCCCATAAGTGATTGCGGCGGAGCCAGCATTGAGCAGAGGGAACGTCGAGGGTGAACACTTGCTCCTGGCACGAGTTCACCGCTTTGTAGTGAATGATCAGTTTGGGCTGAGGGATGCAAGCTGCAGAGAGGAGGCGGCTGCTGGCTGAGAGGTACTCGCGCTCGCAGCTTTGGTTCCTGGGAGAGGAATCGGCAGCGTCATTTAAAGGAATCACATCACGCAGCCAGCGTTCTCAGACGGGCCGCGACTCACCTTTTTAGGGTTATGCTGAGGCAGCAGGAGGTCATCTCTGAAAAAATGGCTGTAGCGTTGACAGTGACGAACATCTCGATGGTGAGAGCCAGCTCCACCTCTCCCAGTTCACAGGGGACAATCAGTGTCAGGAAGCCAGGGGGAGCCGACACACCTTTGTAGTAGCCCATGCCCAGACAGTCTGGAAAATAAGCGATACATTAAAAATGAAGATCAAACATGGCTTTAGACATTCTTTATCCCTACTGATGAAAACTCACGTCTGAAGATTTCCCGTGCCCGCAGCCAGAGGTTCTGCTTGGCTAGTTTGTGAAAAAGCATCTTCAGAATGCCCTGGTCGACTGCAAGTTTTCTGGAGAGCATAAAGTCTACTGTGTCTGAAGCCACAGGAAGCATCTGTCGATCCACACATACTTGTAGGTGAGCGTTAAACAGGGCACCGTACCTGGAGACATCGACCAAGTCTGAAGAAAACGGAGTTCGTTGTTACCGTTTGTCCCAGAGCGGTGAAACAGACAAAAATCAAGGAGGCTGCCTCAATACCGGCGACGTCTGAGAAATGATTGGTCTAGAATTTGAGTTGTGGGAGATCTCGCGAAAGCTTCTGAGTTCATAGGATTAAAATCTGCCAATAACGACAATTAACAATATCAAACCACTTCAAAAGTCTTCCATACCTTCACCATGCATGTCTATAATTGACTGAGAAACACTGGGATTGTTATTACAGTAAATTCCCACCAGTCGGCTCTTGGAGTCCTGGCAGATTACAGAGGACTTCCAGAGTGTCTCTGTGAGACGTTTTCTCGGCCAGTCGAGACAGCACTCGAGCCCTACTCTCCAGATCAGCTGGGTCACACGGCCACGAGCCCGAACTCAGGAACCATTGGTTTTCTGAATGCACAGGGGGTGGGGTGGGGGGGGGGGGACAAACTGAATTTAAAGGCTCATTTTGAGGCACAGTCCAAGAGAGAAGCAAATACATTTATAATGTTGGACTGTCGTCCATCAGACATCTTATTTTGTTGTAAATTCTTCATTAAGGTACAGATGAATCCAATTCCACTTCAGAATCCAAATCCTAATCAATTAAGTGTTATATTTGTCAATACTTTACAATTTAAATACAAGATAACATTTGGAAATAATACTATGCACCACTAAATTTCCCCGATTTAACCACTTTTATTAAAACTCCATCTTGACATTTGTCCTTTTTAAATCATCCAATCAAATCAATCTGCTTCCAAACTCATTTAAAGCGCATTTATTCCAGTCCTCGCAGTGTGTTTAGTGCAGCGACCCCGCAGTGTGTTTAATGGTGACCTCGCAGTGTGTTTAGTGCAGCGACCCCGCAGTGTGTTTAATGGTGACCCCGCAGTGTGATCAGTGCAGTGACCCCGCAGTGTGTTTAACGCCGTTACCTCTCAGTGTTTTCAGAGCTCCCTCCGAGCTTCCACTCAACAGAAAGAGCTCGGTGGCCACAGTGATGAGGAAGCATCGTGACGCACTGTCCTCATTCCCAAACAATCCCTTCAGTGTCGAGTAGTTCACTTTTGAAATGCACAGAACCTCCATCACCCTCCGGCCCTTTAATGGAAGCAAACACACAACATCGCAAAAGGCATCATCCTCCTGCTAATAGTCTTTAAATGTTTTTCATACAATATTGAAATTGAAGATGAGCGCTTGCCAATCGTAGCACGCCGACGAGGCATATAGAAGCTGCTACACCGTGCGCGCGGCCGGGGGCAGGTAGTAAACAGTCCAGAGGTGCTTTACCTTGGACCAATGATGTGTCTTGTGGTATCGTAACATGAGTGAAACTCCAATCCTGCCTACAAAAACCCTAACCATGCCGTCCTCATCGTCCTGACACACTAAAAAAGTAGAACACATGATCAGTAATCATTAGGACCTGTAATTAGTCATGATGAATGTTACGCCTGTTACGACAGGTTGTTACCCGTCTCAGCAAAGGTAGCAAAGGGCAGCGACAGCTTGTCTTTACTATCAGACAGCAGTGATATAGCAATGCGCCCACTGATTTGCTCCACTAGGTTGGCGTGCTGACTGGATTGGCAGATGGACCTGAAGACTTCACCCATCCTCCGCCAGTCTTCTTGCTTGCTACAAAGCTTTCAGGCAGGAAAACATTTAAAAAAAGAATGCTTGGATGCAATGGCAGATCAAACACAAACTCATTTCAGCTGCAGATAAGCTGACAAGAGAAGCACCAACCTCTATTTCAACGACAGCATGAGCCAAAGTCAGGTACTGTGGAACGGGTGCAACGGCGGGAGACCTTTACAGACAAAATATTCAATATCAGCTAATTTTACTGAAATGTTTGCAGAAATATATCAGTTATAAATTAAAACTTTCACATTTGTTACAGCATGTCAGTCCGACAGGTTCAAAAGGTTGTACTAAAGGCTGGGGTCAAAATCAACATGCAGGTAGACATCAAGGAAACCCGATTCCTCTCAGTACTTTAATTTAAGATGGCTTGTTTTACTCGGGATCATGTGAGCAAACCCAATCTTTACTTTCTTTTTACAAATGTTGTGACACACCAGGATGGACACGCGGCGGATATAAGAACATCCACTTACTTGCTCGGCATAGAGTTTGGACAGATGGCCTGTTGGACCTCAGGGGCGTCTTTCACACAGTTAAGGCAGTCCAAACTCAGCACCAGGCCCGCATTGGCCATCTGTCAACACGGGCGCGGTAAATTCCTCCACATGGTAATAAAAATAAACGATGCAACCGTGTCACTTTCAGCACGTACCTTGAATATGAGCTGCATGAGTTCAGGTACAAGACCCAGGAGACCCTTCTCCCTCACATGGTTGAAGAGGGCCAGCAGAAACTCATGGCCCGGCTAACATGACAGAAAGAAGTTGAAATCCATGCTCTTACGCCTCCCGAGCTAAAGACGGGCCTATTACTGGTCGACAAGGTGTTTCTGCAGCGCGGCATAAATCATGGAGAGGTAAATAAAAAAAACACAAACAGACTGACCACTATATTGTGGGCCAAGCTCACTCTAAGGACTGAGAAGACGTCAGATATCATGCCAGCTTTCAGGAGGGACCAAAGGAGCGAGAGGAACAGCGGCATGGAGAAGCACGCTCCCGGGGGGTTGTCGTTGTAGTAGCTTGTAAACACGTCTCCTGGAGACGCACGAGAAGACGCCCACGGAGAGTCAGACAGAACGGCCAAACGTTTAAACTGGAATTCTTTTTATTCTGCTTGAAACACACAAATAAATAATTCTGAGGTTCAACCGTTGGACAACTTGCCTGCTTTCTGGAGGCACGCTGAATTTTTGGTGAACCGCGCCACAGCTTCGACGCAGAACTGAAAGACGTGAAAAGTTCCTTTAGAATTCCTAAACCCAAGAGTTAAAAAGGGTACCACGCAGGAGAGAATCCCCCCCCCCCCCCCCCAGCGCTTAACCGGAATGAGGAAGAGCTGCAGGACAGATCTGCACAGCGCTCCAATGACGCTCGGTAAGGCATGCGGCTGGCAGCGCAAGACGACGTTTCATTGGGAGCGTACCTTCTCGTCACCCTCCATGGGCACGTGCTGGAACCAGCACGCCTTGAACCCGCAGGACAAGGACTCGCTGAAGTACAGTCGACAGTACTGAGGATTCAAAGAGAGGTCGAACAACGTGTTCAGATCAAACTAAAAGGTTCAGAGGAGATGCAACGAATAATATCTTCAATGAGCTGATCATCCCTGCAGCAGAGCCGCCTTCGACTACTACTGTACCTTCTGGTCCCGTCAGGGGTCGCCACAGCAAATCAACTTTCTCCACCTCACCCTGTCCTTTGCATCGTCCTCCAACACCAGCCACTCTCATGTCCTCCCTCACTACGTCCATGCATCTGCTCCTGGGTCGACCTCTAGCCCTGTTCCCTGGCATCCATCCTCAGCATCCTTCTACAGATACAGTCCCTGTCTCTCCTCTGGACATGTCCAAACCACCGAAGTCTGGCCTCTCTGACCTTGTCTCCAAAACGTCTAACCTGTCCCTCTTATTGTCTCATTTCTAATCCTGTCCAACATGGTCGCTCCCAAGGAGAACCTCAGCATCTTCATCTCCTCCACTTCTAGCTCCGCCTCCTGTCTTTTCCACAGAGACACTGTCTCCAAGCCGTCCATCATGGCTGTCCTCGCCACTGTCTCGTAGGTCTTTCCCTTCATCCTCGCTGACACTCTCGTGAGACACATTAGTGCCAATTAGTCTGAAAAAAAGGATCTTCCACTCAAAAGACGACGACAAGGTTCACTATAAATTTCACGAAGAATTTTTCCCAGATTTAATTGCTACTTAATTTTTTACATTTCTCTGACCTTCTCTTCAGTAATCATGATAGTTTAGTTGAACTCAAAACTAATCGAAGCTCAGAAGAACCGGATAGCGTTTAAGGAGCTGAATAACATGTCGATGTGGAAGTCAAAACTTCCCCCCATGTTATTCTCCTCCGTTTTAAAAAAAAAAGATTTGATGGAATACTTGCCGTATTATATTTCTGGCGCCGAGAGTCGGCCGCCTTTACTGGGTTTGTGATCCACGGCCCTGTTGTTGAGAGCAGCAGTAAAGAGACAAGTCGGTGAATTCACACCATTTACACTGGCAAAAATAAGGAGGTGCCCAACTGGCACCAGTTTAAAATGTAGTCACCGTTTCAATATTTTCTCACCATTTTTTATGGTTGCAGGCGGACAGCCGTGATTGGACAGTGAGGTCACCGTCTTGATGGGCCATTTTCTGTTATGGGACATAAACACAGCCATTAGTAGAAGGATAAATTACAAAGGCTGAAGAAACTCTTCATTTAATAAACGGTTTCACCTTTCAAGGTCGTTGGCATCCGACTGATCCTGTAAAAAAAAAATTAAAAATGATTTACTGTGGAAAAAAACCTCACCATGTCTCATCATGTGACGAATGCCACAGCACTGCTGGAGCAGTGCGTTTGCCGTTATGCACAAACGGGACAGCATCCGGGGAGGAGGTTTGTCTTTAGGAGCATTTAGGAACGCTCTTCCTGCTCCCTTTTTGTTCTGAACGTCACTCGAGGGAGCCAAAGACGAATCAACGAGAGCGATCCTTTTAATGTTTCGTTTCTTCCCAGTCACAGCGCAGGTACATTTATCTCGCCAGTCTCATTAAGTGGGATCGTTCCATCACTAGGCCCACGGCATTACCATTTTGTCAGTTTGCTTTCTTGTGGCGGGCCATGCGCTGCTTTGTGCGTTGGAAACGGTGCGACCGCGCCGAGGTCTCCACGGCCTGTCCTCACCGTCCTCTGGAAGATAGACACAGATACAAAAAATAAAACAAAATCACAGGATGACCTCTTGAGATTACGACTTATTTAAGCAACTTAATGTCCTACAGGTACAAATTAAATGTTTTTTGTTCTCATTTGCATGTTATAAATAAATAAAGCTGTTTGTTCACGCACGCAGGATTTTAGAAGATTACAGTTTGAGGGATTCCACCAAAAACTACCGTTAGCAGTTGGCCATCGCCATGGTGATGAAATCTGAAATGTGACAGATTCAAAATGATTGTACCTGTATCATCAGGAACGTTGTCGGCGACTTCAATTTTAACAGATGTCAACCTGAAAAATAAATGACAGCTTCATTTATAACATCCGACACAATTCATCGGGTTCAGTCATTAGAAGTGAGGCCGTACCTTTGTTCAATCGCCGCCGACGGTCCGTTTATCCTTGGAAACAAGGTTTTCACCACTCCAACGGGCTTGGGTTTATAGAGCCTGTTAGGACCCAGTTTCAGTAAACCGTCATGAGTCACGTTTTCAAATAGCTCCGAGTCCTCCTGGATCGGGTCTACAAGTAGGATATCCTGTTCGTAAGCCGTGAGCTCATCCAGCCGAGCACAACCAGCTGCTGCTGCTCTGAATGGCTCCTTCACGTCAGGCGGACACGGCGGGCCCTTTTCGACGGAGGCCTCGCCGTCCTCGTCTGCACTGAGCGATGAGAAGGGTTCTGGCAGAACATCGGCGGTGTGACCCATTTCTGGGTCTGAGGAAGCTCGCTCAGTCTTTATATAACCCTGTTCCACACCACCGTCGCCATCGGTTTCATCCTGGCTCTCCTCTTCGTGCTCGTCTCCATCACTGCTGGGAGACTGCGGCTCCCTTGCATTTATGGGACTTTTGTAACCTCCGGGCGACGCGTCGCGCTTGGAGGCGCACGCGTTTATTTTGTCCTCCTCTTCATCCGAACAGCCTGGACTTTTGGGCGGGAAGCTTGTCCAGGAGCGGCGTTGGGGAGAGGTGTGAGGAGACAGCATTGGCGGAAGCATGTGGCGAAGTTCTACACGCTCGTCCGCGAAGGCATCGTGGAACGTTTCGTCTTTGAGAAGCTCCGGAGGCCCCGTGTTCCGCCGCGCCCATTTTTGTGGACAGGCGATCGTGAAAAGGCATTCGTCACTTTCTCGCTCATCTTGAGAAAAGAGCAGGGGCGACTCAAATATCCGAAAGGAGCCGACGTCATGTTGCGGAGCAGAGGAGGAAGAGCACGGAGTCCTTTGGATTTCTTCAGAGCAGGGCGTCTCTTCGACCGCTTTGACCGTAGGGGGGGAGGATTCCGCCGACGCGACACTTTTTGGCGTCATCAGCAGGAACGACGAAAGCGAAAGAGAGGACGGCGTGGTGGAGAAGCGGCTCAAATCATCGGGAGCGAACGGAGACGACATGGAAGACGGCGTGACCATCACCCCGTCGCTCAAACACGTCACCGAGGACGTCGGGGCGGGTGCGGAGCTTTTATCTTGAGACCCATCAACCGGGTAAGACGAGGCCGAGACTGCGGCGGACTCTCTTCCGTAGGGGGCGGGGCCGGAGCGGTCGCTCACACCGAAGAGGGGCCAATCTGGCGATTCTTTAGCTGCCAGAAACTGTGACGAAAAACATCGCGTGTCGCCCGGAGACCTTCTTTCACCGCCCTCTGCACCGTTTTCTCGGGCCGGGTCAGAATTGCAGTCCGATCGCGCATTCGGGAGCGTTTCATGCGTGAGGCTGCCGGAGGCGCCCGTCTGATGTTTCACGGCGTGGCCACCGTTACCCGGAGGATCAGCGGACTCCGCTGGACACGCCGCTACGCCGGCAGGAGGGTCAAACGCCGCGCCGCTGTTAGAGAAGGGCCAGGGCTTGTACGTGCGTGCGCAAGAAAAATAGTTTTTCCCAAAATACGCCCTCGCTCTCCGGCAGGTGAACGACTTCAGCTCGTCGGCGTCCATCCCGTCGCTCTGACAGAACAGCGCCGACGATGCCGCGTCGGCGCTGGTGGGCGTGTCCATCTCGTGACAGGTATCGTGGATGCTGTTCCCTGGCAACGGAGAACCGAAGCTGCCCCAAATGCCGTCGGGCCCAACATTTTGCCCCGAACAACCAGAGCGAACCAGAAAACGAGCTCTCATCTCCTTCCTGAAGCAACGGACGACGTTATTCTTGAAATGATCGGTTAACAGGAAGCTAGAATTATAAAAGGCGTCGCCGATTCGGGACACATCACAGAGCGTCACTTTCGGGTACCGGTTTATCCCAGACTTCCCAGCAGCCTCGGCAACTCCGTTTATCTTCCCGGTCTTTGCGTCAAACGCGGGGCGCCGTCGCCCCTTGCTCCTGCCCTTTTGCCCTCGCTTACCCGACGTCTTCCGTCGAGGGGAAACGTATTTAGAGTCGCCACGCGGCCCGGAGCCAGAGGATCCGACGGCTTTTCCCAGGGAGCCTTCTGAACCAGCGACCGCTGCGGGGCCGAGGTGAGCGTCAGTGTCTGAAAGCGGAAACAAGAGCTCGTCAAGAAGAAAGCGAAAGCGAACGCACCAGTTCGCCATCTGGAATAATAAAACAGACAAACTCGTATTTCTGTGGGTAATTCAGATTCGGGCAATTATCCTACAGTTGGAAACAACCATAAACCGAACGCGTTTTTACGTTTACTTGCAAAACGGATGTTTTTGGTTCAACGGATGGCGTATCTGGAGGAGGGAAACCGTAGAGAAGCGACAGCAAACCACGGCTCTGCTTCCTCGCGTCCTCACAACCTCCAGCGTCGCCAGCGTAAGACAAGACAGACTCCATCAACGGGAAACCTTAGAAGGGATTGTCCCGCCATCTATGAAGGAGCCGAAGCTTGGACATTCCAAAACGACAATGACCCGGTTTCAGAAGGCGGCGTGGGGCATTCTAGAGATGGTCACAGACATAAAAAAAAAAAATCTCTGGAGGGTTTGGATGAAGTTGGTTGTAGTAAAATTACAGCACTGGATGTCTGTCGGAGGAATTAGCCAAGATTCCTATGGAATACTGGCCAGATCCTGGCGTTTAAAGTGGCTGTGCGCGTAAAGTGTCTTGGCGTACTAGAGGTGCTCGTCAGTACGCGGTTGAATATGAGACTGCAATAGTACGAGTAGACTTTTACGTGCCGCTTTTGGGCAAAACTCCTGCAATGTTTGTCACACCAAGAGCTTTACCTGCTCTTGAGTCACGGCTGGAGTTTTTTTGGAGGGAACCCAAGAATTAATTCCTCAGAAAGTTTAAATGCAAATCCTGAGTCTCCTTCCTGTCAGGACAGAACAATAGTTTATCCATATTAACAGATTCACTACAGTTTGTGTAAAAATATCCCAGCTCAAACCATGGGGGAACTAGCTAATTAGCTGCCGACTAGCTTATTAATTACTTCAGCATATATATATATATATATATATATATATATATATATATATATATACACACCAAGCCACTTCTAGCTGAATTTTTTTTAAAGTTTATTACCATAATTTTGAACTTTATAGTTCGTAAAGTCTTTCGTAAAGCGGATGCCTCACGTAGGATGGATTTAGCGGTTAGCTAAGCATTTGATGGGCTTTAATAGCCTGCGTAAAGTAGCAAAACAGAAAACCACGAGCGAGTACAGGCTCGGGAAAAGCTAGCAAAGACAAGCTGGAAACATTACCTGGATCTCAGCTCCAGTACGGGTCAACACTTTAGCGGCTAAGCTAACGCTACGGCGCGTCGCGCTGGTGTTGGTGTTGGTAGCGGCGGAGGGAGGGGCGCATCGCGCCTTCGCTTCGGCTGTGACCCCGCTCACGCTGAGACGGGGTCGTTCCAGGAAGACAATTAGTCCGCGCAGCAGCTCGCGTCGCCTCGGGCTGACACGTGACCCCCCCCCCCCGTTAAACGTTACCGGGGCACTGGCCGTACAAAAGCGCCCGGTAAACGTGCGTTAGGTTTGTGCCGCCGGTACTTGCCTTTCGAACACGACACCTTCGGTTTTAACTTAACGCCATCCCCTTTTCTCCTCTTTGCCCTTTGCGCACCTGCACGGCTCTCCCCCCGCGGCTCTCCCGAGGTGTGACGGGCCGGCGTTCCCCGGTCCGTTAATAAACTCGGAGCCGGTTCATCGCTGCTGGGAACGTCGTGTTTCGCCGCCGTCTCGGTTCTCTCCGGTTTCGGGGTCACCTCGTGAAACAATGTCGGAACTCGTTTCCGTCGAGGCACTAGTTTCAGCGCAGTAAGACCTTTTAACGTCTCTCGGTTAATTTTTACCCTGCTAGAAGACGGGAACATGTTAGCATTCTATATATTTATATATATATATAATTGTTTGTTACACTGGCAAAAGTGCTTTCGAGAAAACGCAGACCTGTCAGAACTACACCTGCGTGACGACGCTAACCTTTCCGCCCTATTCAAAGTACCGACTGGCAGCGTGTTGTGTTGGCCGCACTGCGCATGCGCAACGCACTACCCCTAAACTTCGGATTTAAAAAGCGCATTTGCGTTTTATAATTTTCTCAGGCAGTATGTGGAAGGAAAAGAAAACACATATCTATATTTATATATCTGTATTATATATAAACTTTTTATTATGTTATATAATCAGTAATTCTCATTGTGCATCTATCAGTGGGTTTTAGTTCATGGCCTATTTCTGGATTTCTGCATTACAGAACCGCCTTAAAATATCTGGGTCTAAATAGTTCACCTAAATTGTCTGCGTTAACCCAAATTAAACTTCACCCCACTTCTGGATAAAATCAGCAGTGATCTGAAAGCTTTGGAATAACCTCCCGATATCCCTCCTGGGACGAATAGCCACCATTAAAACAATATATATTTTTTTTTTTTTTTGCCACAAATCAATTCTTTATTTTCAATGATTCTGTTTAAGCCAACTTCAGCCGTCACAAAATTCTACTGGGGGGGGGAAGAGCAAGAATTAGTCTATCTACTCTCCAGAGGAGTAAATCTAAAGGAGGTCTGGAAGCGCCAAACTTTATGCACTGGCTAACCGGCTACAATATCTTATTCTACGGACGCACTCTAATAGAGACTCTAATTGCTGGTTAGAATTAGAACGGAAGGACTGTAAGAACATTGGACTCGCAGACCTCCCCTTTATCACAACAACCATCAAACGGCATAACTGTTTTAAAAACCCGATGATTTCTTCCACCTTGTCCGCCTAGTGGAAAGCGTTAGAAATTACAAACTCTCAATCGGAACCTTGTATGTTCTCTCCAATCTGGCACAACCCTGACTTTCAGGCTAGCAACCAACCTCTCCATGTAGCTACGTGGGAACAGAAGGGAATCTCACACCTCCATCATCTCTTTTGTTGTTGTTGAAATTGTTCCAAAGATATGAACTCGGATGTGTTATCAATGTGAAGTAACATAAACGAGGATTTCTGCCAGACATGATTTTAGTACGTAGTTGATTACTGAACTACACAAACTTCAAAGGATTGACTGGATAACCGTCTGGCTAACAGGTTCACACAGTTTGATGGGAATCATCATTTTATGAAAACAGCCATGCATTAAAAGTGAACAACGACACGATGATATTTGTTGTTGGGTCGTTATTTTCATACAACTAAATTTATATTGAACAATGGAGTCCCATGGGACCCCACACTCATTCATGCGATCAGGACTGGTTGTTTGGCTTATTTAGACAGAACCTGTGCTGGCTTAAAATTAAATAATCAGTTTGAACTAAAAAATAAATGAAAAATTGCATATATTTTAACCAAAAAAAAAACATATTGAGAAAATAATCACCAAACAATTTGTTTGCATATTTTATTTATTTGCAGAGAATGTCCTTGTTGTATGTGTCGTATGTAAGGTGTGATGTAGTCTTTGAAATGTAATCTATCTATTATATGAGTTATGCTTTATCCTGGTTTTTACGATTTGAGATATAATGATGCAAAGGGAATACACTTCAGACAGATATATACTAAAAAAAGGACTATTTCACATATTTAAACACAATTACAACCATATAAAAGTGTAAAAAAGCCTGGCGTGAGGGGTGAGGGTGAGACCCTGGTGTTGGGAAGTAGCCGGTCCTTTGACTGCGGCGGCCTGATTCACAACACCAGCTGTCCCGCCGTACCGAGCCAGCAGATGGCGCTGTGATGGTGTGCGTGGGTTCCCAGTGGATACTCCACCTCGTTCCACCCTGGCCAGGGTTACAGAGTCAGCTCTCCCTTTTGCCCAGTCTTCAGTACATCTGTGACAGCTGCAAAAAAAAAAAAGGACATGCAAATTAAATTCAGAAGAAACCATTCATCGTGAAGAGAGAGACACCGAGACCAGAGGGAACCTTCTCTGGGTTCCTCTTGTTAAATTCTTATCATAAATCCAGAGATGAGGGATTCTTGGAGTCTCTGCCCCCACCTGTCTGCTCCTGACAGACATATAAGACCACCCACAACCGCCCCCCCCCGCCGCTTCAGCTCTGGTGTTTCAGCGCTCCACAGCTACACCAAGATCCTCTATGCAAATTTTATAATCACACCACAGCAATGAGGGGTGCACGCACGTGTGTGTGTATGTGTGTGTGTGTGTGTGAGGAGGAATATAAGCTTTTACTTAGCATATAAAATGAGTTAGGATTAGAATGAGATAAGGAGCAGAGGGAAAAGTAGAGGGAGCGTTACGGGAGAGGTCACTCGTCATTCTGTTCCTATGAAACACTTTAAATCTGTCCGACTGCTCTCACGGGGCCTGGAATGGCACACTGGGCTCAGCTGAGTGATGAAGAACACCAGCAGTTTAACCAATTATTGCACACTTCAAATTAAAATGATGTAGAATATCAGCATGATAAAGGAGATATAAATGGGGAGCATTTGCACTCAGAATGGCGAGGAGGATTCCTGCAAAATCATTTGGTTTTTGGAGCGTTCAGCGTCTCGTGCTTTGAGACAATCAGCAGAACGAACGAAGCAAGAGCCTATAATGCTCGTTTGGAAAATGACTTGAAGGATGAATAGATTCTAAAAATCGCTGATAGATTTTATTTTTTATGAATCAACGTGTACATTTCTGGGATTTTTTTACGAGTTAATTGCTGGGATTTAGACCATACTCGTACGTGTGGTGATCGGGATGTTGTATAATTTTCCTGTCAGCCTTGTCGGCATTATCCTTGAACATAGAGGTAAAATCCTGTCCCGATCCTAAAATGTTACAGAATCCAGATCAGGACCAGCACTCAGTGTGATTTGTTGTTCCTTGGACCGTAACCTACCTCACCAGAAATACTATCAAAATGTGATCCAATAACATTTTCAGTAATCCTGAAGACAAAAAGACAGACTAAGTCTGTAAGAAACCGCCCCCCCCCCCCCCCCCCACCTCTGTGGCATCTCGGTCAGAAGACTCAGCTGTCGACGCACATCATCTTACAAAAAAAGCTGTTAAGACAGACAAACGCGTGTGTAAAATAGGTGCTTAGGAAATCATATGTTCCTGGCCTGGTCAGACACTGTCTGTGTCGATCTGATCACACTTGTGCTCACGTGACACATTTCTGTAGAATAAAATGTTTTAAATTATGAATAACTGGAGACACTCTACAAATAATATAATTCAGTGCAGTGCATTCAACGAAATACATTTTTCCATGTACTCTAACGTGCCTTTGATGGTGCGTGCATGCAAGTCCATTTGTGTATTTTGTTCACATGTGTTACTGTACTGCTGTGTGGATGCTTCAATTAGATCTGATTTTATTGTCAGTAGGGGAGAAAAATATAAATGTCATAGGTAGGAGGCGCTAAATTAGGAGCTCAAGCAAACAAAGACTCCTCGCATATAGCAAACAGGATTGAATGTAAATGTGCATGTGCACAATGAAACTAAGCCTTCGTTTATACAAGTCAACAAATGGATATTCAGTGTTTTGCTGCTGTTTCACAGCAGCAAAAGCAGAAAAGATTTAGATTTTCTTACACTCGCATATATTTCTTTGTCTTTCACCAGACTGTTGGAAAAACGAGCAGCTGCATTCCTTTAAATAGCCCTGCCTGCCTCATCATATGGTTGCTATGGCAGCCAGCCCCTTGTTTCGAGGTATTGTCCACATGCTTTGTGAGACCCCCTCCACCTGAACACCATCATAGATCGAAGGTCGCAAAGCGATGCAGCGACTTAATGGCACGTATGAATAATATCCAATGAATCTGCTTGTGCATGGTTTGAGGAAGAATCTTGAGCTATGATTTTTATTTTTATGAGATCAGTATGTTGCTTTAACTTCTCTTAAGGGTTGGTTTAAAAAAAAAAAAAAAAGCACCTATGAAAAAACATAATGCTTGAAGGATGAAACGGGGGGGAGGAGGAAGATTTCCGGCAGGTAGTGAAGGAACATGATTGGAAAATTGGGATCTGGTAGATCAAAAGTGAGAACAGATGAGTGAACAACAAACGAAGAGTCAATGGATAGATGCTGAAGGAACTGAAAGATGGAGACAGAAAATCCTCACTATTCGATGTAATATCGTTCTTTTCTTAAAAACGCCTCTCTCTTTTTCAACCTCAGTTAATTTCTGCCTTCCCAGCCCCCATCCTTTTGTCTTGCCTCTTGTTTCTCTCTCCAGTGTTCCCGGACTCCAGACCCTCAATGAGTCATACGTTTATCTGAGGGTCAAACGGCACTTTAGCAGCGCAGGATTATAGGAAGCTAGCGTGTGCAAGAGCGCTACGTGGATATAACTAACCGAACCCCGAATCCCTTCTCACAAAAAACCCCCAAAAAAACAATTGTGAAATCAATGCAGGGAGAAACGGGGAGAAGAAGACATTCAGGGTGTAAACAGATTATACATTTAAAGAATTGTTACCTGGAAGTCAAGTCAACAATTTCAATATTGGAAAAAAATTCCAACAAAACTGGATGAATTCTGCCTGAAAAATAAATGTCAAATGCTAACTATTAAATAGATTAATGACAGATCATAGATTCAACTCACTGTAAACATTTGAAAGCCCAGCTGACATAAAGTACAGATGCCACGCTTGACATTCCTATTTACATAATTATATATGCAATATTTCCTATAATTTTAATTTATGATAAATGGTCCTATTAATTATTTTCAAATTGCATCATCGGTAAAAAATGGTGCAGCATATCTGTAAATATAGATAAAAAATAAATAAAACTTAATTACAAAAATGTTTAGCGGGACTTTAAGCCTATTCTGTACAGACTTTGCTTGTTCTCCTCGTGTCTGCACGGGTTCTCTCCAGGTTCTCTGGCTTCTTCCCACCTCCCCAAAACATGCAACATCGGTGGATTGGACACGCTAAAATCGACAGCAGGTGTGAGCGTGTGGGCGTTTGTGTCTCTATGTGGCCCTGCGATGAGCTGGCGACCCGTTCAGAGTGTACCCCACTTCTCTCCCGATGTCAGCTGGGATAGCCTCCGGCGTAAATCCATGACCCGGATTCGGATAAGCGACCGAAGACGATTACAGATTGCCTCATCTTCTAGAAGATGAACAAATGAACGAATGAATGATAAAAAAAAGAATTCTCTTGTTTGGAAATGCAATAGATGAGTACAAACCAAGTGGAATCCGATGACTTGTAGAAAACGAATAGACATTTAGGACTAAAAGAAAAAGTCAGGAGTATTTCGCAATATACACGAACGCTTACCATATCCATCTATCTAAATGTTCCTGCGCTGAGTCCTCGAGAACATCTTCTCTGTCTCTTTCCAGAGCCTAAGAAGAAAACAAATCAGTCAAGGGCAGTCATGGAAGAAATCCACACGCAGCTTCCTACAGTTTGAAGTTACTTCAGTGGGGAAATGCTTCTACACAAAGCTGATTAAGATGACACCCTCAATTTCCGCTTTAAAATACGCCGGCAGGCTGATTGCATTAAAGTCGGCCACGCCTCAGCATCTCTCCTAATGCGTCTGTAAATCGAGCTGGAAAATGACGACTGTCTGTTGTCTGCACTAGGAAAGGAAGTCGGGGGGGGGGCAGAACGCTCTGCTGTGGACTAACAACTCCGCTGTTTCCACATCAGCACACAATGAGAAACGACACATCCACACAAAGCTCATTCCTTTAGCGTTCTGTGTGATAAGACTACACGCTTAACCTTTCTTCCACATTCCCCTTCCCCGCATCGTCTTGCATTAGGATGCGTTATTGTGTGCATTGCTGTTTTCTGCATGGCTGAGAGGTGCTCGTGAGTGGATAGATATAGGAATGACTCTGTGCTTTGCGTCCATTATGGAGCGGCTGCGGCGGTTAGCTCTGAGAGTAGCCACGATAAGGATGTTGGCTGCACACTCGCCCAACAATCCATTTCCTCTTTACTCGGGTCTAAACGGCTGCGTGCTACATAAAGGTGCACGCGCACACGCACGCACGCGCACACACACGGCTGTCCTCAAGTTTCCTCTTCTCGATGGGGAACATCAATATCTTTCCAATTACATAGGTTAGCAAAACCAGATTATGTCTTTGCCCTGGTCAGTCATGCTCGAGCTCTTTCGTGCTCTTATTTCTAAATGGCTGTTAACACAGCGGTAAATGTCAGAAGCTCTTTGGGATGCAGTGACGCTAAATGGGGCTTTCCAATAACTCGTACAATAATCATCAGATAATATACTCAAATAATGTTTTCACCTTCAACATGTCCATGTAGAACAATTGTGACGGCAAACGAAAAAAATTCTTAAATTATGTTTTGGCTAGCCAGTTTTTTATTTTATTTTATTAGCTATTTATTTATTTAGCTATTGCTCCGCTGTTATTTCAGCGCTTGTCTGCTTTCTTTAAGGATTTGTATTATTATTATTATAACAGTAAAGAACACTTATTCCCTATAAAGTAGAACAAAAAGCTGAGCTATTCCACATGGCACACTCTCAGGCACGTCCAAAGACACGCCTGCTACAGTGCGTTGCCTGAGAACGTGCTGAGCGTTCCCCTCTTTGTCGTCGCTCCTCTCTGCCGCGCCGCCACCATTTCCCTCTGACCACGCCGCTGCTTCGCAGACGCCTTGGGAAAGGCTTTACCGCGTAAACCCCCCGACGCTCGGCTGTCACGCTCAAGACTTGGCGCGTGCACGTTTATGCACTCTCTCTCTCTCTCTCGTGAGCGCACAACTTGCTGCACGCCCACACAGCTCGGATGAGGCCTGAGCATCGGCCCAGTCGTTTAGTTGAGCTTTGTCTTTTTCACAGCGTCTCCCTGGTGAACTGCAGAAAATGCTAACACTTGCAGTATTTGAATTATTTGCAAAATGGAACAGCTTTAACTTAATCCGCTGGTATTTGGAATCTGCCGAGTGTGTTTGGGCATCCAGATATGAAAATGAGAGACGCTGCCTATCTTTTTTATTATTATTTAAGCCGTTCCTTCTAGAGCGGTGGTATAGAGTGAGAGAACGGATGTGGGGGGGGGGGGGGGTCATCGTTCTCTTTGTGTCCAAGTATAAAGAAATACGTGCACAGATCAAACAAACACAATAACCATCACTCAATAGCTCCTCTAGTTTTTGTGCCTCAATAAAACCCCTACGTGACTCCTGTAGTAGGATGAGGATAACAACCCCCCCCCCCCCTCCCCCCTCCACTCAGTCTTTCTCTAATATAAGTATATTATTTGATTGCCTGGCCTTTGGTTTAAAGTGCGGATCTATAAATGTTCAGGTTCCAGCCTGATGCTTAAGAGATGGTTTTTGGCACCGACGACGGCCAAAGGCGCACTAACCCTGATGACTCCCGTGGGTTGCCAGATCCTGGCTTGGCTGGACCGATGGATGGGGCTGATAGCGGGATAGAGGGATGGGCATCCTGCAAGGCTCTGGAATCACGAGGAAGAGAGCTGTAAAGAAACAAGGAGAACGCGTTCAGCACCCGAACTGGGCCGTGGGAGCGCCGTGAAGATGGTGGGTGCGCAGCTGAAGGGACGTTCGGTGGCTCCGAGCACCATAACGGCCCACGTTAAATGCCTTTTTTTCTTTTCTTACATGCGATCAGAAAATGGAGGCTTGATAAAACGGCTTCGACAGTGCAGGTATACTGAGATAGGTAGTTACGGATTAGCGGCGGAGACTTCTTCTGACGCACAGACACATGGACATGCGCAGCGATGCACCCGCACACCTTGTCGGCCATCACAGACAGACAGCGTGCTGGCTCGGCAGCCATTTTGCAAGGGCTGCTCTGGAATTAGGATAATTGCTGCTTACGCATCAGTTCTCAGCCTTGTACACATCATATGAACGAGAAATGTACCTGTTCGGGCGCCGTGCGGCTGCACTCACCTCGTCGAAGTAAAAATTAGGAAGCTACAATTCTGATTCTTTAATTAACGACTTTTCACAAATACAGAGCCCGTAATATAAAGCAGGACATGAGCAGTCATGTGTGAACTCCCCACGGCGTGAATGTATGGCTGAACGTGTAACAACGGTGGAGGGGGGGGGGGGGGGGGCACGCCCTACAGACTGTCAGTGCTCACGTATGGAGGAGGGGGATGAGTGTGTGCATATACAAGCTGGAAAAAGGAGAAGAATGGGAATGGTGAGACATTTAATAAATGGGAAGAGGAGGGAGAGCGAGAGGGAGGGAAGAGGACTGGAAGAGAAATGTACAGCTCGTTCTCGTCGCCACCATTTTTTTATTTTTTACACACAGACTATGCAGTTTGGTCAGCGTTAATTCGGCTTCCAGACAAGCCGTGGGCCGACGGTATGGATTACGCCGTCCTCGTGATGGTTGCAAAAAAACCTCAGAGAGTAGATGATAATGGAAGCCCACACCCCCCCCCCCCCCCCATTCTCCATCGCATCCAAGGAGAACGCCGTCTAAGTCAAATATTGGATTCTGCATTTCAGCGTTAATGCATCCTGTAGGTGAATTCATGAGCTCTATACTTCTGTGCAGAGTTTGAGTCCTGGTCTCCACCCATGTAGACATGTAGACCCCCCCCCCCCCCCCCCTCGATGGTAAATGACACAAAAATAATCTGAAAATGATTATGACATTATAATGCCCTTTCTTGATTTAAAATAAAAAAGCTGCTGCGTAATGTTTAAACTAATCCATCCATTTACTGCACCGCCCTCACAAAGACGCTGCAATCACAGGGGCGGAATTTAACAAAGGCCACGTTAAGGATAAGAGCAGATCACTTACAGTAGTTGAGTAGTGAGGGTTCAGATCATCGAATGTGATGCGGACGGACGGACGGGGGTTAAACTAGTCTGCAGCCTCACTGAGGCTCTGTTGGTGCTGCAGGGTGATGGAGAGCGGAGGTGGGATGATGACCCGTCGTCCAGCAGGGCGCCGGGATCTTCTGGAGATGAAGGCTCGTCCTCACAGGAACGGGATGATCAGACAAACACGCACGCAACATGCAACCCCCCCCAGCTCCCCCACCCAACAGCACGCACACGCCGTGGGAGTATAACACGAGACTGCACATATGATCCGCCACCCTTTGTTTGGGTTAATCTAATCGGTCAGCTTTGACCAGCAGTTCAGAATAATACACTCCTATCCACTCTTTATCACACACACACACACACCTACACACGCACACACACACACACACACACTCGCACACACACAGACAGTCATGTGTGTGGCCGATGACCCCTCCCCTGACACATGGATTCGAGCCTCATTCTATGTCTGTCACACTTCTACAGTAGTGTCAGGACTACAAACCACACACACACACACACAACACACTCCTCTCACACTCATCTACGCGCTCCGAAGACACCCCACCCCCACCCCAACCCCCCACTAGCGGGCGATCATCTGCTGTGTCCTCCATTCACCGTGAGTCAGGAGTGTTCGACAGTGGTGATGTGTGTGTGTGTGTGTGGGGGGGGGGGGCACCCTATTTGACTGCTTTTCTTTTTTCCAATCAGATGATTGGTGACAGAGACAACTTTCCCACCCATCGGCGCTGCTGTGAGCGCTGCTACGGCAGCAGACAGAGGGGACCCTTTGTCTCCCACGGTATGTGCTCGCATATATACTGTACATTCTAGCGTGGCTACACACGCACACACGCACACACACACACACACACACACACGCACTCAGACACTATGCTGCTGTACTGATCAGTTCAGACGGACGGAATGCAGAAATGACAGCGGCTGTCCACCTGTGCACGTAAACCTGTTCGCTTCAACGCGTCCCGATGAGCTCCCGCATCCCAATGTGGGATGACTTCCCAGTGATCTGGAGTAGAATGTGTGTCAAAGTGTGTGAGCGTGTCCTTAGACTCACCTGACAGCACCTCTGGAGCTGGTTGTCGTAGTAACATGCAACATCAACTGGGGTTGCAGAGCTGTGACACCTGATGTCCCTCCTCCCTCTAACTCTCCCTGCTGTAATATAGGATCAGTAGCTACACCCAAGCACTGACAGAAGGGGGGGGGGGGGGGGTCTTATCGAGCCTGGCGGATCACACCATCAGCTGGCGGCAGACAAGGGGACGCCGTGGAGCAGACCCGGTTGGGATGGTCCTCATAATGCTCCGTCGAGTTGCCTTCAGATCACCCTACTGTCTGCTCTGAGATGGTCTCGCCCCTCTCCCTCAGCTCTGATTGGACGATGTGCTCCCCCCCCCCTTCATCAAAATGTAAAATTCCAAGACAGAGAGAGTAGTGCAGCGTTTGCGTGTGTGAGAGAGAGAGGAAAAGAGAGAGAAAGACGCACAAAGCGAGGGAATCAAACGTCTGAAATCTTTTGTGCATTTGAGAGACATCCCTCATGCGTGTGTGTGTGTGTGTGTGCGCGCCTGAATTATTGCATCTGTGTGTGTGTCAGAGAGACGATATATACAGGATGCCATTGTCTGTGTGGGCGTGATAGAGGAAGAGGTAGATGAGGGAGAGACACAAGACAAAGAGAGCGAGAGACAGGAAGACATGGAGTGTGTGTGTCTGTGTGTGTGTGTGTGTGTGAGAGAGAGAGAGAGAGAGAGAAAGAGAGAGAGAGAGCAGTGTGTACGTCCTGACAGTTGTCATCATTAGTCTTTCTGCAGTGGATGATGTTTTGGACTGCAAAGGGGCTTGTCAGTCAGTTTCTGTCACAACATGTCACACTGACTGGTGAAATGCACACACTCACACACTCACACACGTTCCCAGAGGATATTGTGTCAAGATGGGGGCCGGTTTGACCCCCCCCCCCAACCTTTCACCCCAGTCCTTTGACTCCCCGGCACCAGAGCCAGCCCAACGCACGAAGAGCGACCGAAGCTGAAATGTCACCTGTATTTCGTTAGGATGGCAGAACTTTCAATATTAAAGGGCACCAGATCGCTCCAAGATTCTAAATGGGCTCCAGCTAATAAGAAATTCTACTTCGGGGGGGGCAGAGAGGCTTGGTTCGGCTCCCAGGGTGTCACTCAAAGGATCAGTCCTAGATTTGTTGTTTCACTGTGATCCCACAGTGGATGGAATAAGGCAAGCTTGATATACGACAGAGGAAAGAAGAAGAAAGGCTGAGCGGTAGATGCCAGAGAGCTCACAAACACACACACACACACACACAGTCCAGTCTGCTGCGAACAAAACCGGAAAAATACTGCTGAGTCACGGGGAGGCCCGAAACCACACACGGATTCAAGCATGCATCCGACGAATGCAACGATCCAAACCAAAGGAATCCGTCACCGATCATATGAACGCAGCAACTGAACCCCGGCTAACGAATGCTGGTGGGTTTGCTGCGGTTTGCTGCAGTGTCTCGTTTCATCCTCACATAAAACAGGCCTTCCCTTTATCCCTGCTTCGCTCCATCTCGCTGCTGCTGCCGATTTAATTACCTTCTATATTTATCAGAGCTCAAGATGCTATTTTGGTTTTCGAGACTCTTGTCACTGATATCGGGAGGCTACATTATTCAGAGCGAGAGACCACCGGGGGGGGGCGTCGCACAAGAGCACTGCTGTTAACCCTGTGGAGACGGATGGAGGACATGTCCCTCTTGCACCGTGGTCGGTTTGCGTATCGTTTTACAGTGGGGGGGGGGGGCAGATTGATCCGGGGTATAAGGTGTGGTCCATCTTTCTTGTGTCTCCGTCTAAAAACCGCGGCTCAGAGCGGAGTAAAATGTTTCACACAGAGAAACAGAACCCCCCCCCCCCCACACACACACACACATCTACAGACACAAGCAGATTATCACCAAACACACAAAGATGCAGAGGTGCACGCATGCTTGTCTTGTTCGCACACGCACACACACACGACTTGTGCGCCATATTTGGTTGTGATTTATGATTGTTCTCCAATACAGGCCACAATCGTCTGAGAGATGATGACCATATTGATCTGATAAACGATTTCATTCACTGCCACGGTCTACCCCCCCCTCCCCCCCCCCACACACACACACACCTACACACACACACACCCTGGCTCATAAACAATCACATGGATACACGTCGTAAAGACACAGATTCACAGCAGGAATAACCCAGCTTTCTGCTTTATCAATTCTCCTCCTCCTCCTCCACGTCTGCTTTTCTTTCGATGCTTTCTTTCTACCCCCCCCCCCCCCCCTTCTTTCCACCAGCATCCTCTGTGAGTCATCAGCTTCTCTACAGATATGCTCCTGCCAGAAATGTCCCAACATTATTTTACAGCAAATAAATTCTGTCTGCAGAAAAAAAAAAAAAAAACAAGAGTAAATTGTGAACTAAAAACTAAAAAGCACTCAGGGGAGTGCATGCATGCCCTCCGCCAAGGCAATTGTCACTCAATAAGTAACAACAAGCTACATCAGCGGTCAAGACGAAACGAATGAGCGGAACGTGTGCATTCCACGTTGCGTCGCAGATCAGTAACTGTCGTGTCATTGCAGTGGAGGTAAAGCTGGCGGCAGATTAACAATCTCAGCCTACTGGAGGCTCATTATTATCTTTGGCCGAGCAAATTGGATTTTTTCCACAGAGAAATTCTCAGATTTCAAGGCAACCACCACCTCTCACCTCTTTCATTTCAACATGATTTGACAGGAGGACGCACAAATGTTTATTCCTGCCTTTCCTCCTTTGGAAGAAAGGAAATCTGAACATTTTAAAAAGGAGCCCTGGCAGCTGTTGAGATATAAGAAAGACTTTCAAGCCCAACCGATGTCCATCTTGATGCGATCTATTGTTACAAGCCGTGTCCTGGATGGTTGGGTGGTTGTCTGTAATTCTGATGACTCATTGTTCTGTGTTCCTTCCTCAGGTGTAAGTGATCTGGACTGATGGGCGGCAGGGATGCCAGCGTTCTCCTTCTCCTCTGCATCCTGGGCCGAGGCGGAGGTTATGAATATTGGTTTGTCTGTCTGTCTGTCAAGATAACATTAAGAAAATTCTGGACAGGATTTTAGCAGGATTACGGAAAAACTGCTGGATGGATAAAAAAAAAAAACTTAAAATGGGTCTTGGTCTAACTTAGATCCTATTAAATTTTGCGACCTATCCGGATACCTATCAGGATACGAAAAAAATCAGGATTTTCCCATTTACTTATAATGGAGGCCTTTTTCAAAAAATCACATCTTGTAAAATATGCATTCAATTCACTCAGCAAAAATCACAGTCATAAAGGGGTCCGATATGCACTATCATGCAAAATGTCTTCTTATACAACAGCCAAGAAGGGACCAATACAGCAGCACTCCAGGTCCAGCTTGTGTTCCATGTTGCCAGCGGCGTAGAGCTCCACCGGGGGGGAAAGTGGCGATCCCTAAAGCAGGTCACAGTCATGACTAATAAGGGAAGATAATGGCTTCATGTATTAAACGCTGCACGTTTGTCAGTCAGCAGCGATGGACTGCAGTCTATTCTATTAGTTCATTATATGTCTAATTTAATTTTTTGACTCTGATGTCAGGATTTAATCTGACAATAAAATTACTTTCCACAGTTTTACTGCTGTTTAATTGGTGTTAAGGGTCATTTATTAGTCCTGATGCTAATTCTAAATTTAGTTTGGTTCATGAAGACGTTTGCAGCATGACAAGAAAAACATTCAGTGTGTAATTATGAATAATTATGATTTCTGTAAATAATATTAATAATAATAAAAAAATTAAAAGCATTTTCATGTGTGTCTTTCTCTACATTTGTGTATCGTGTGAGTTAACAAATAACAGGAAATAATTACATGAGCGGGTTGGAGAAAGAAAAAAACTAACCAGTGGGTGCATATTCAGAAATCACACACACACACCCACACACACACACCTACACACACCCACACACACACACACACACACCCACACACACCCACACACTAGAAGGCTTTCAGTTTCTAAATCAATCGTACATCCGTAGCTAATGCAGTGCTGGGCCCTCTTCAGGAAGCATTAGGCCTATTAGTCAAAGTATGGACGCATTCCTGTATATGTGTGTGTGTGTGTGTGTGTGTGTGTGTGTGTGTGTGTGTGTGTGTGTGTGAGTGTGTGCAAAAGCCGCACACTCAGCAGTAGCCGATCTCAGTAGATCCTGTGGGGTCAGCAGGTACAACAGGGAATTAGGGACCATCTTATTGGGTGTGTGTGTGTGTGTGTTATCCCTCCCCCCTCGATATCCTCTGGGCTCTTTATTGCTCTAAAATTATCCTCCATTTACTGGAAGACACAGGACAGACTGACAGGGGAAGAGAAATATGGACACTCTAGTTTGAATGTCCTCCTGAATCACTTATGGACGCAAACAGACTTCTGGCTTTGTCGAATAATCTAATTCGGCCTTTCTCAACAAGTGGTCCAGCCTGGCTTGGTCGGGTGATGTGAAAAAATAATAAGATGCTGCTGGCATTACAGAATTAATTAATTTAAATGTAAAATAAAATGAAACTTTTAATAAAACAATCAAAACCCTTCCCTGATTCACACAATGCAAACCTTAAATGCCGATCGCCCTCTGACTCAGAGGAAACAGAACGTATATAAATAATAAAGGCCATTACCGGCCTCAGACATCACGTCACGCTCATATCACCCTGTCAGCGTGTGACTCAGCTGCTGTACGGTCAGCGTCTGATTAACCCTACGACGGCAACCTTCATCCACAGGCAGTGCATTCTGTTCCTTAGTGGAGCAGGACATGCCTCCCATGTGTGTGTGTGTGTGAATAAATGCTGATAATTGATGTCCGATCGATCACAACTGAGTGTTTCGAAGGAGATATTATATTTATATTTAATAAATTATATTTCTTTACTTTATTGTCCACAATGTGCACGTTTCACTTCGGTCTCACGTGATAACAGGAGCCAAACAAATACACAAAACTGCCCACATATACAAAGATGGGCAGTAAAAAAACATTACAATTTAGCAGTTCCAGAAACACCCAGAAATCAATAACAGGAATAAAATACAGACCAGATCTACAAGCGGCACTCATACGCATGCTTATCTAAACTTCCTGCCACAGCAGCGCCAGATACCGCGACTACATGTTAATTCATGAATTTACTTTACAGAGCAATGCAAAACATCTGGAATCACAAAACAGACAAACTTCTCATTCCGGCAGAAGCGGCAGTAGAAAGCCGAACAAATACGAAGGAATCCTCCTGGCTGACTTCTCTTATGACACAGTTCATAGTCGGTGTATTACCGCAGCCAGTATCTTCATCGAACGCAACATCAGTGGCATCCTCATCCTCCCATCTCCATTGCTCCTCATCCAATTCCCTCTCACGGTATTTGTGCCTGAGGCTTTTCACATTCTGAAGCGGATCGAGTCTCCGCAAATCAATATCGTTCATTCACGTTGGAGCAGTTCGTGTACGGTCAGCTGAAAACGCACATGCACGTCCGTGCACTATGTCGCTGCGCTGATGTAGGGGTACATACGTATACGTATGTGCAGTCAGAGAGACAGAACAGAGGTGGACTTAAAGTGACGTGAGGAATACATCTCAGCATGCTCTTGGTGGACACAGGAAGGAACTTTAGGAAGACCCATAATAACAGCCTTTGCTAAAGTACCTCATGTCAGCCAGCCAAGACAGTTAATAGACCCAAAGAGGACAGAACCGGAGTCGGGGGGTGGAGAGAGTCAGTGGAAAAGTGAGAGGGAGGGGAGGAAGGCGGAAACTAACGGAGAAAGCGACAGCGAGGCTGGCCGTTATAAATCATATCCACCGTTGGCGCCAGCCACGTATCCTAGCAACCGCGCAGACCCTCTCCTCCGTCCCCTTTCTGGCTTCCGCTCGCAGCTTAGTCACTCTTTTTACAGCACTGGGTCATGATGCTGAATGACACAGTGCGATTTGTATTTACTAATCAGACCAAATATCAGCTGACCCCAGAACAGTGCTGTTCTGCACCGTGAGCAGCTAACAGACAAACAGCAGACCCCAGAACCACACAAACAAAGATAAAGAGTCATTGATTTCATCTCTATTGTTCTCTGTCCTTTTTTCCCTTTCACATACTCACGCATCTCGACCACTATGAGTACCATATATTGCTCATTTTAAAGCCTCTTTCAATGAGAGACGATATGATTACCCATATTTGGGGTTTTTTTTGGCAGTAAAATATCTCAAACACATGGATGGCAATAAACTTGATAAAGATTTGTGTAGCTATGAATCTTTTTTCATCTGTGATAATGAAAAAGATATTAATCCAAAAACAGGCAACCCAAAAATGGGGGTACCAAGACATGGCTGCAGATTCAAATATATTTGATGTATCTGTGAAAGGTGAGAAGTTGATTCAAGACAAAGAACAGATCTGAATCTGCTATAATAGAAAATCATACTTTTTTCTGATGATTCAAGCAGTTGATTTGAAAACACTAGGAGTAAGTTTCCAGGGCCAAGGAATGAGGTGGCGTTCCTTCATTTAGTTACCAGTAAAGCAGCATCGTCATGGCGACGTCATCATAGTGTGTGTTGTTCACCGGGTGCAATGGTTCAACAACTGATGATCTCAGCCAGTATTTCTGCATTCACAAGCAAGACAGTCTCTTCTTTTTGATGACCAAGTGAATCTAAAAAGGAGAAAATGTTTTTTTGATGTCGTCTTTGAGAGAATGGCGTGCTGGAGACGAGCGCATTCTGAGTGCTTTTGGAGTTTTATTACGGTTAAGTGGGGACAGTCGCCTGCTGTCCAGGACAAAGCTGGGATCTATCTGCGTTGGGAACTAAACGAGGCCGCCAAATTTCACGCACGAATAAGAATGACGCACATTCAATTTAGAAAGTGTGACAAATCAAGGGGGAGATTATGAGCACGCACACACACACAACCGTAACGAGGTCTAATTAGGCACAAGGGGAAATCCCTTTGTGGGTTAAATGTGTTCTCGTAACTCTTTTATGTCAGGTGAATGAATTCCTCTCATCCTCCAGTGCAGTTTGTGTCCCTGGATAGAAAATGTTCGTACACTTCTATGCTACCGATTGGCTACGTTCACTTCATGCTTACTGCACTGTAAAAGATTTTTTGGCCTATCACCTTCACACTACTGCACAAATCAGGCAAGCCCTGTGCCAAAAAGATGCATCAAATGATTCCATACATATTGTTGCTTCCAGGGTGGTTTACCACAGAGCCTGACTGTCAGGTAATTTCAACACGTAGATCCCCGAGCTGATGCGGAACGCTGCAGCATGTGGGCTGAGCAGAACTGTTTAGCACAGGAGATGGTATCTCTGCCTTATTAACCTCTGCGCTCTGCTAATCTGAACTCCCGGCTAGAATTTAAAGCCCTTCTCATTGCACACAAAAGGCCTTAATGTTTTTAAGAGCAACCGCGACTCTATTAGATTTCAGGCGCTTCTCCTTCATTTGTCTTTGCTTTCAGGAAATGTGCGCTAAGCTCCCTCCATATCCGCATTTAACACTGTGCATCGATAAGGCTTCGACTAGCTATGCTGCTACAGACATTCTCCGGAGAGAACCTTTGATTATGATTTGGAAGAATAAAAACTGTCTTGATTTGAAACTGAAATTCCAAAAGCTTTTTTTTTTGATGGAAATGCTTCTCACTTTGGGCTGCACAGTGGCACTGGCGACTTATCCAGGGTGTCAGCCGGGACAGGCTCCAGCATAAACCTGTGACACGCAATGCGGATAAACGACTGTAGGCGGAATGAGAGCAGTTTGTCTCGTCTTCAAGAACATGAATGAATGAATCTCACTTTCACACAATTGCCAAACAACAGGCATATTTCGTTTAGCCACATTTCCATTGCTAACTCTCATGCAGGCTTAAAATGTGAGTGCAATAGAAAATTGGGACAAAGTACTATTTTCAAATTCCAGACGCCTCTTTCCTCTTTTTTTGGCCCATTTACACACAACTTCAGCAAGGCTGCAATCGTACTCGGAAACAAAACAATGTTCTTTTTGATGCATTTTTAAGTCTAGAGTTTATAGTTTTAGACTAAATTATTTAGATTGAATCGAGGCCGATGCTTTTGGTGAATTTTCCCATCTTTTCCCCAAAACTGATGAGACTGAAGAGGCCCTTTGTCGAGCCGATTTACCACTAGATCACGGGTTAGCGATGAGGAGCCTCGGATGAAATCAGAGGAATGTAGCATGACAAGCTTGTAGCTGTTACAGAGGATGTCTGGGCTTCGGCTTTGAGCTCCTCACTAAAAGCTTCACTCCAGTTACTGGTCTCTAAACGGCTACAGCTTCAAAGCGGCACTGCTTCTCTATGATCTTGAGCTCAGCCTCGTCGTCTGCTGAGTTTTGAGCGCTCAGCAGAATGAATGGACGGTAACAGGCAGGCAGCGTGTGCATCCTTGAGAGCAAAGGAAAAGGATCACTCAGGAACCACTCAGCCAGCCCATAAGCCAAGACCCACCTGAAGTGGGTGGGAAGAGACGAAAAACGACGTCTGAAGAGCGAAGGCCGGAAGAACGAGTCAGAGGGAGAGTACGGCCAACAGACGCGACACAAATACGCCACCTTGTGGACCTGGAATGGCAGCCCCCCCCCCCCCCCCCCCCAATTGGGCATATATATATAGTATAGTATACAGTACAGTATAAATTAACGTAAAGATAAAGAGCTGGGAACTCAGCAGATAGAGGATAAGCAGAAGGAAACACAGTTGATCTGAACTGAACTCATAAGTCGCACTTTAACCGTAAGCCTCTTTGTCATGCACTTTACTCCGAGGAGAGACTCATCACTGACAAAACTCACTCAGACTCAGATGATGCCACCAGAGGCATGCGGTGTCATTTTGTAATCAGTTGCATTTCACATTTTATTTGGCTGGAGATTTAAATAAAGAACAAAGGATGTTCTTTTTATTGAGTCCTCTCCCGCTGTGAGTAGGGCAAAGGTTTGGTGTTGTTGCATTTCCAGGAAACTTCCTCAGGTCATGAGACGCGCTGATTAAGAGCAGCCAGCAGGGGGCAGCACAGAAGCGCCACTTCTACATTGCCGCTCCTCTCTTGAGGTAAAGCACCCTCACAATCCACATCGAGTTGAGTGACCGACTCAAGAGACCTGGCAGGGCCGGCCCTAGCCATTTTGGTGCCCTAGGCGAGATTATGATTTTGCGCCCCCCCCCCCCCCATAACGGCAAACATAATATATATAAAACATTAATAACAACAGCCATATGACAGACCTTAAAAGTTTAATTATTCTTCAAAACAACTAGCACACGCTATACAATACAAATAATAATAATAATATAAAATAAAATAAATAAACAGAAATAAAACAGGGTTACTGTTCAGATTAAGAGGAAATTAAAAGTCCTGACAGCTTCCACACAAACAATGCAAAACAGATGCATAGCAAATAATTTTTCCATGATAGCTTACATTTAAAATGTTACACGTCTGGACTTCCTTGCAGCAAAGGCATCGATGGTTCAGATTCAGATTCAGATTCAGATTCAGACATCTTTCATTCAGACAAGTATCATTTGATGATACTGATGGTATCATCAAATGATACCTGTCTTGAAAGCTCATGATTTATGCTTATTAAAGCAAGTCCATTGAGACGCTCTTGTGACATCGTGGATCTAAGGTAAGTTTTTATAAGCTTCAATTTGGAGAAGCTCCTCTCTGCAGCAGCAACTGTCACTGGAATAGTGAGAGCAATTCTCACGGCCACCCATGTTAGGATAAATCTCCTTCAGTTTCTTCTCCTGTATGAAACTGAGAAGTCCCAAGGTGGTCATTTTGGGTTTTGGCAAATCTGGGAATGATTGCAACTCCAGTACCAGTTCCTGTTCATCCAGGTCGGACTGCCCATTCCAGCTCAGGGCACTGCTCAGTCTCTCACACTGCTTTTCCAGCTCTTCCTTGGGCAGCTGAGGGAAGCTGACAAGCACACTGAACTTTTTCTCGACTTCACCCATTGTCTGTGATCTTTCCCTTAGTGACACAATGCAGACATCTACCACCATATTGAAAAAGGAAATCTTCATTTTCCTCAGTGCATCAGTCAGTTTCTCATCAGGAGCCTCATAGGAGAACTGTCTCTTAGTCTCTTCTGCTTAAGAACAGCTTCAACATTCATCTCCTCACACATTTCTTTGGCAGATGCAAATCCAGTGTCTCTGTAGCTGGTAAGAGAGGCTTCAGTGTTCTTCAGGAGATCAACTGCAACATCCGTCTGCATTGTCTCAGACTGCAATAACTTGTTGACATGCTGAATTTCTGTCTGGATGTCATCCCATATCACAGTACAGACAGAGAAACGGTATGATGCAACCTCTTCAGCTAAAGACTGTGCCTCAATTTTTATCACCAGATCTGTGGTGTGGTCTCTCACTTCCAAAAGTGCATCTCTGACTTTTGCAGCCTGGTATCTCACAGCCTGTACACTGTTGATCCGACTTTCCCACCGAGTATCTGACCAGGATTTCAGTGTTGTGTGGACATGTGTTTTTAAGATGGACCATCTCTGAGTGGAGGCAGAAAATAGTGTGAAAAGCTTCTGCAGGTAGCCAAAGTAACCACTGGCATCTGCAGAGCTTTTTGCCGCATCAGCTACCACCAGATTTACTGCGTGTGCACTGCGTGGCACAAATAAAGCTCGAATTATTATGCTGTGTTCTTCTGGCATGTACGCACATCACTGAACAGACAGAAGTAGAGAATATCTGTAAAGACCGATAAGCCACGGTATAATGGCGTTCTACCGTCGTCTGGAGAGGGAAGCTGCTCCAGCTTCGACGCTGCACACGGAGATGACGCATTCAAAGGCGTCGGAGAATCATGGTGTGTTCAGGAACATGGGACATGTGACAACTCACGTCAGAACGAACAATTATCGGCTGAAAACGCGTCTATGAGCCGTGCAACGCCAAACTAATAATATGGGCTTTCTAACATACGTTTATTAGTTTATTATTTTCCTTTTTTTAAATTTATTTATATATATATATATTTTTTTCGAGGCTTGGAGTGGCGCCCCCTCCAGCAGGTGGCGCCCTAGGCAATCGCCTAGCTCGCCTATGCCTAGAGCCGGCCCTGCCTGGCAGTGATGCTTTAAGAGCAGTCCGACGCTCTGCAGTGACAGAACAGGGTCGGCGTTAAAAATAGAATGACTTCAACAACTTGTTTTTTTACCCACGCAGCCATTAATGTGAGTCTGTACAAATAGCCGGAGCAAAGAAACCTTATGTTTGAGATGCCCTTATTATATGCAATATTTAGTATTTAGTATTGTAGTACAATGATTTCCCCCAGTAGATTTATTTGAAGATTTCAAATAAATAAGTGTGTAGAGCTAAATTAAGGAATTTGTCTTTATTCAATCAACTTTTTTTTTATCCTCAACAAAAACCTGGCTCCTACATTACCCACAATGCACTGTGACGACTGATATTTCTGTGTTAAGTAGCCCTGCGGGTGCCTCCCTTGGGGGTTCATCTTCGTAACCTCTGACCCAAATCAACAATACCTCCATGCAGTGGCATCACTTGAGGAAATGGAAAACCAGCGGAACCTTGATAGTTCCACTGCAGTCTGACCAGCCCACTCAAAGTGGTTGTAGTACAATTCAACATTCACACTAAAGGCAAATGTATCATCTGCTAAACCATTCCACACCAAACACACGCTCCACTTTGACGCGGCCTGCAGGGACTGCGGGTCACGTCTGACGAGGGGTCGACTCCTCTACCTCTGGAGCCGCAGATACTTGACGTGCAGCTGACTCGGAGCCACTGACGGCTGCTGCGTTTCACACACGCAGGAACATTCCACATAAACCCACAGTCATATTGGTGATGCTCTTTTTCCGCCGCTGGCAGTGAGTGGGCTCCCCTTTTTTCCCTTTTACATAATCAATGAGATGCAATGTGAATGACGGACTATAAGGCTGCAGACCAACAGTCACGGAGGACGAGTTGCTAACTTGGACACGTATTGTTTTTACTGCTGATCGCCCTGGCGTTGGCGTGCATCTGTTACATCTGCCCATCTATGTTATCTATAAGAAATCACCCCGGCTCACCCTGAGCGTCTCCTGGCAACAGGGTAGCCACGGATACTATAGACGTTTTTGCATCCCCAACCTACAGGAAGTGATGCCGTGTTTGAACGGGGCAATTATGGGTTGTTTTCTTCTGAAGATACAGACTGGCAGTTTGTCAAAGCGGCTCGGAACATTCACACCGAACCTCATACAGTCCCTCCGGGTTTCAAACGCACCCGGGCCTCAGCCTGTTCTGTCGCTCACACAGCCACGGAATGATTTCATGAACAAAAACTGACTAAATGCAATCATCACAAACAGATGTCTCTGTTCCTGTCTATGTGGCGCGTTTGTGGACTATTATAGACACTCATGATGCAGACACCGCCCCAATGTGAGGACAAGCGCCCCCCCCCCCCGGGTCTGGATTCAAACCCAGAACCTTTTTCATGTGAGAGGCAGCAATTAATCAAAGTCAGAGGAACTTCAAGTTATTGAAAGTTTGGGAATTTAAGGGATTATGCTCATAGACATGTGTGATTAAACGATATCATTTTAGTAAATGAAGTTATAGTCCAATGTCTGAATGTTTCTCCTGCACGTTTCTGTCATCTCCGTAACGCGACACTGCTGGGAAGAGCTTTCATGCCAACATTTCTACCTGATATTGAAAGAGATCGGGCTCTTATCAAATCCAGTTTTGGGCAATATCCAAATGCCCTTCTTGATTTTTCTTTCATTAAAAGTAGTTGTTCTTCAGGGCCAATAGGAGGTGACGTGTGCAGCCTCTGTACTTTAAATTCAACTGAACGCTTCCCTAAATTGCATTTCACCTTGAGAGTGAGTGGAATGTTCCTGACTTAACTCCCAGCTCTTCTTTCGTCAAACCCATTTCCTTGCGTTTACCCTGCTGCTGTTTTCTCCTGCTATCCCCAGCGGTTCATTCGGAGCGTCTCGTTATTTGTTGCATCACTGCCTGCTTCGGTTGTCTCTGATAGGTCATCACAGCTAACAGCAGCGCCATCGGAGGGCCAAACAGTGTTTCAAGAACTTGGGGTTTCCAGAAAGGGGGGCTCAATGACTTGCCCCATGTTTTGCCTTCTTGTCTATTAATAGCATTCAAATATGACGCTGCTACCTAAACCTCAGAGAATTGCTGAATTTTTATAAGTCTACCTACGTCAGTGGCTCACGAATGCACTCTACTTCATATCAACTGTGTCCCAGTGCTATTCTCTTTTATGAGGACACTGATAAATTATTAAAATGTGTGTAAAGCAGTTTTATGTTAGTTGATAGATTTGTGACTTGATTTTAACTCAAAATAAATGTGTTTTGCCCCCAAATACAAATAAAAGTTAAGGCTAGTCTTAGTGCAGTTTTGGACTTGTGGTCTACAGATTTAAATTTGAACATCCATGTCAAGAAAATTACCAAATCAGCCTGTTACCAACTTAAAGATATAGAAACAAGGGATTTCTGTCAAAACAGAAATGTACTTCACGCATTTCTTTTCAGCAGCTCATCTGGAATGCTGTGACAAGAGTCCACAGCAACAGCAAGACGGTGCATTCTACTGATCCTCGGATTATTAGACTGGCTCTTTATGGGGACACACAAACAAGGAAAAAACGTCAGGAAACAGCCTTAAGACATCATTTAATTTTAATAGACCTCTATCATATACAGTACATACAGTACAATATGCTCAATACAGATTTGATGGCACATCCATTTTGCAGTTGCTGGTATTGCTGTGAGTTAAATAGTAAAGTGACCGTTTGAATCTGTCGCTTCGGTAGATAAAGCAGGTGGACTGACCTCATCAGTTACGTGTAAGTGTAAGGTTGCTACAGCAAAACACATGCACTGTTATATATTCCACGAGGGGTGGGTCACAAATCCAGTTACACAGACCGATACTCGAGGGGGCGTTGTTGTTGGTGATCTTTTTCTCTGAAACCCCTTTGTTGTTTCGTGTTGGAATATGCTACAACGGTGGCTACCGCGGTCCTGGAAGGCTACGGGATGCACATACGTAGTTTAGGCTCCACCCACTGGTTGTTCACATTTTACGAGCTGCCATCACGCGTTATGATTGACTCTGGTTTTAGGGCTGCAGAATAACGATAAATATTGGATCTAGTACTCAGGTTTCTAGTGCATTACAACGTTACCATCAATACTACAGGAACGGAGTACTGCTAGGTTATTCACATATGTACAATCTCTGCTGTGTTACTATGCAGAGACTTCAACAAGCGAGTTTTCTGTGCATTTTCCCCAGTCTCCGGAGGAATCTTTCCACATATAAAAATAAAATAAAACAGTGATAGACCACAAAATACTGTGCACAACCGTCGTACGTAAGCGCTGCCGTCTGTTTTCACCCTGTTGTTGGTCCTCCTTTGAACGAAAAGGCCACCACAACTCTGTTCTTTCAGTCAGGATAAAAGAAATAACATAAAATAAAAAGATTAAAATGATTGTCTCAAAAGATTTAAAAAACAACAAAAAAAGTAACAGCATCAAGCCGAGCAAAAGATATGTAACATGACAATAAATCTCACCAGCTTATCATCGAGTGGTATAGAGATGTGTGTGTGTGTGTGTCTTAATGTGCACATGTAGTGTACATATAGTGAATACAGCAAAAAGAGTGCACAAGTCGAGATGTGAGCACCTTCTGTGCATGTCATGTCTGCAAGTTAAAAGACACCAGTGGGCTACAAAGGGCTTCTTTAGTGTCTCCTGAAAGTGCTTCACATTCTTGGCACCGACGCGGCGTCTCCTCTACGGAGACATTCTACGTCTCTGAATGTGCACGTTTGGCCTTCGGACCAAGTTCTCCACCACGATAAATGACAGGAAACGGAACAAAATACAAAAGAAAATAATGCGTCACACGATGAGTCTTATGCCAGCGGTGACAAAAGGGTGAAGCAAATGCCCAAAGGATGCACGGCTGAGAGTGGAGGAGGAGTGTGGAGGTGCAGCGGCTGCCTCTGGACGGCGCTCTAGATGACCTGGCAGCAGCTGTGGGGGGTCGGGGTACAGAACGGACCCTCTTTGGGGCTCCGGTGCATGTTGACGGACAGAGTCTTTTCGCTAAGGGGCATCTGCAACACGCGGTTCTTCATGTTCCGATGGTTCTCCCTGGCCAGGTCCAGCTCCCCCAGCCTCAGCGTGGCCGTGCAAGGCCCCTCCAGCAGCGGGTCCACCAGCATGTCCCCCAGCGGAGGCTGGTGGTGGTACATGTTCCCCCTGGGCGAGGGGCCACCCAGGAGGGAAACCTTGTCCAGGCTACCGGTGGAGCCTCCCATGCACATCCTCCACATCGGATGTTCCTGGGTTTCCAGGCCGATGCCGCTGCCCCCGCCGCCGCCGCCGCCTCCCCCCCCTCCCCCCGTCAGGTTGTGGAACTGAGAGCTCAGGCACAGGCTCATGAGTTTTAGGCTTTCCACCAGGCCACTGGCAGCTTTGGCGGCCCCCTTTCCTTGGACCGACCCTGATCCAGGACTGGTGCAGATGGAGGGACCGCCCTGCCTCGAATTGCTCCTCTCTCTCCCCTTCTCCCCCCCTTCCCTCCCATTCCCTTCCCCAGTTACAGTCACCGTATCTGATTTGCTCTCTGTGTCATCGTCACTCGCCTCTGAGCTGGGGGTGAACGCGGCAACAGGAGGGGTCACGCCGATAGTTTCGGGTGACGACATAAGCGTTGATGGCGATGGTATTTGTGAGTTCAGGTCGAGGCTGAGTCTGGGCTTGGGTGGGCCGAGTCCACGGAGCTCCCTGCCCTCCTCTTCCTCCTCCTCCTCCTCTCTATCCTCCTCATGGATCTGGTTAAGAATTGGAGCACTCATGCGGGAGGTCAGTCGATTACCGGTCAAGGATGTAGATGACGGTGAAGAAGAGGTTTTGCAACGAAGCACCACCTGAGCCGGTAGAACAGAAGAGGATGAACGTTCTCCTTGCGCTCCCTCTTCTTCATCCTCCTCTACACTGAAGAGACTGGGACTACGAGGTTTGCAAGGCCCCACTGATGCTAGAGAGCCCAGCCTGAGGGGGTTGGAGTGGGGCTTGCCCAGAGGCCTGAGTCCCTTGTCCTGATTCTGTCGTGCGGGGCGGTCCTGGCCGGACGGTGGGGCGTGGTTCTGTCGCTGGCTGACATCCAGCAGAGCCGTTTTGGGCCTGGGGCCCACGTGGAGGCTCTCAGCACTGCGGGCCGGGGACTGAGGCCCCCCGGGGTGAGAGATACTTGGACCTCCTAAGCCATCACTCACATCCTGATGAACGTCTACTCTGGTGGGCCAGGACTGCCTGTGAGGTGTCCAACACAGACAGAACAGGTTAGGTGGGTTGAACAGAATTGTTGAATCTGAAGGAGCTTGCATTGTTTGTATTTTCAGCACACAGTATTGCTCCTGCATGCCACTTGAATATGTTTCTAGCGGACATGTTAGAATGTTGGACAGACAATAGAAGCATTTTCTGTCTTGGAAAGATGATGAAAAAATGTTGCGCTGTTCCTCAAATAGACAGCAGTACTGTCTATATTTTTTCTATTTAATCAAATGTTTTATTAGAATAAGGATCAAGGCAAAAACATCCACATGAAAAAACACCTTCTACCCAGATGTCTGTTCGATTTTTACATTTTTCTTTTATTCGGTTCTATTTTATGCCATTCTAGTCTACTGTATTGTATTCTGTTCTATTCTATATTCTTAATCTTTTGCCATTTAAAAGCCAAGGAAATTATATTTTGCTCAAATCCTGCAAAGTGGTCTGAATGACATAAACTGAGTCTGCATCTTAGTATATTTTAGATCAAGCAGATGCTGAGGTTGATGAATATTCATGCTAGTTGTGTAAAATCTGGATTTTGCAATTAATTTACATGTTGTAAGCGCAGTCGAGAAGAGAGGATCTGCGTTGGACAATTGTTGCCCTTACTCTTACTATGATTGAATTTGTCTATCTGCTATGTTTCATTGTTAGCTTGTTAAATCTTATACGCCATTGTGGCCTGCAGCTAATGCTAAACAGCCTTTCATTAATATATTTTTTCCATTGGAAATAAAGAAAGGGGAAAACATTTGTGCCCCCCCCCCCCCCATCCACAACTATAAATAGTATAATTTGTCTATAAAATTGTTACAAGCTCACCATTTGGTCCTTATTAACATTAATGGAAAATAAGAAAGATATAGATCCCCTTAAAACAAATAATACATTTTCAACCTCGTTTCTTTGGTCCAGAAAAGATTTAAAGTGCAGCAATTTCCCTCAAATTCAAGAAAATGTAATCCTTATGTACTGTAAACCATAAACATTTTAAACAAAAATGAATAAAACAAATTGTGCTGATTTGATTGCTCGGTGCAAAAACAAACAAACAAAAAAACCCCCACCATAGAAGAGGAGCCAATTCTCTGCATGCTCTAATAATTACAATGAATGACACACGACACGCAGATGTGAAAGCGCCAGCTCCACCTACTGTAGTGGAAGTGCAATTACACTTTATTCAAGTAAAGCAAAGGGTAGTTTCGCCGAGCATGTTCCCCCGAGGCCCCCCCTCTGGCATTTCACCGCCCCCCCACTATTTAAGAGTGACTAGTGTACCTGAACTGGGCCTTGCTGGGGCTCGGTGATCGTGTCTGGCTGTGGAGCTCTTTCTCTTGTCTCTGCCTCAGCATCCTTTCAGCGAGCAGGAAGTATGTAGCTGTGATGTTGTTATACTTGTTTGATTCCAGAGCCCTGACAGGATGGTGGAAGAATTCCATTACAATGCCAAGGAGACACACAAGGTACACACGCACACATGCACACACGCACACACACACACACACACACACACACACACACACACACACACACACACACACACACACACACACGCGGAAGCACATACATGAAAGCACAAATCAGCGCCAAACCCCTGGCTGCAAATCAAAAGGAGGTGACAGTGGGGAGATTTAATTTTACATGGCGGCAGCTCAGAACTGACTGCCAGCTGGTTGTTAATAGCAATTAAACTGTTGACGAAGCTTCACTTGGACTAGTGCACCATGGGACATTATTGGAGATTACATAGGAAAGAATAGCTCCATGTTAATTCATGCATAAAAAAAAAAAAAAGAAAAGAAGAGGCACACATACTCAGTTATGGCGTCTCTGTCTGCGATGCCACCCAGCACCATGCGCTGGATGATGGAGGCGTGCTCCTCCTCAGACAGACTGCGATGGGACACCAAAGGGGTGGACAGCTTGGTGGCCGGGGAGGGGTCCACACCTTGAAGCCATTCGTGGCGCTCGATCTCCTCGAGAGTCGCTCGTTTCGTGGGGTCTCGCTGCAGCATACGGGCTATAAGACTAGAGGGAGCCACGGAGGGAGGGGGGGGGTGATGTTATGGAGGAACAAACCAGCTACGTCTACAAGTCGACCAAAATGACTGCAGGATTTACAGCCATGCCTTTCGGTTGTGCGTCCCGACACACAGCGACCGCTAAAACAAGTCGGATTGTGCAGCAAACAAAAGCAGACGCACATTTTGGACAGGTTTTAAATGGACCCGCAGTTTGACAAACGTCGGCTGGTTGTAACGTTTTTAGAATTTCAGAGATTATAAAAGCACTTCTGGTTCACGCTTGACCTACTGGAGTAAAAACGACATCTGAATCTTTGTTCCACATAAAGCTGCTCAAATAATGTGGCTCAACGACTCGATCTAATTGTCTGAAAGCCCCTGCTTCTTTTCCGTCTTCATATTCCACCCATTTGGTGAAATACTGATACTAAATACTTGGCAAAAAAATACCAAAACAAAAACAAAACACAGGCTCTGAAAAAGCTCCATTTGCTTGTGTTCAAGGTACAATAAAAAAATAAGGATCTCGTCCACCTTTAACATTTGTGTTTTTTTTTTGCAACACATCTTCACACAGAATATGAAAGGGTGCA
>NC_090909.1:5788035-5863072 GCF_040956055.1 Brachionichthys hirsutus | reverse complement strand
GTACAACTGACCAATCGGAGCAGAAACTCTGTCGGACCGCTGGCGCTGACTGTGGTGCCATATCAGGACTTTCAGAATGGAGTCCAGAACTACGATTTAGAGGACACGGTCACCTTCATTGGCTCCAACACCTTCTACATTGACACGGTCAGTACAGGCTGGAGGACAACAGAACAGAGAAATACACAGCACAGTTCTAAAGTAGCAAGCACATTTAAAGGCAGTGCAGGATTAGACTATTTTGATTTGTGTGAAAGCATTCAGATAATTATTAAGTGGTACATGTAATGACACCACAATTCAATTCATTTGTATTTCTATTTCTATAGCGCCTGATCATAACAGAAAGTTATCTCAGGGCACTTTACAGATGTCGCAGGGAAAGACAGAACCCATCAAGAGCAAGCAGTTTGGTGACGGAGGCAAGGAAAAAGTTCCCTTTAACAGGCAGAAAGAGAGAGAGAGAACAAAAACATCATGTATTTACACTGTATCCAGTGTTGTACAACATATAAGCTGCAGGACAAACCACTGGATAAGGGGTGCAATTGTAAAACTAAAAATGCCTATTCCTTAAAACTTAAACAATGTCTCATATAAAGTTCACAGCTTTGATCTGGAATCTTCTTTTCCTGAGGATTTTTTTGAAATCACTTCCATCATTAACTGCAAATGTTAGAGGACTTTGAAGACTTTCACTGAGTTTCACTCATTATCCGTACTTACAACAACTTCATTTGTGAGTACCCAAAGGAAGCGTTTGCGTTTATGCATCGATAAACACTTCTGCTGCTCTTTGGCTTGCATTAAAATGCGGACTAAACTAGTCATTAAATGTCAATATTGTCCTTACAAATGCTAAAGGGGATATTTGAAATGCCACCACCTTGCCATTGGCAGTAACGGCACGAGTAGTTGTAGTTTAATGGCTTTGTTTGTCGCACTGGTTGAAACAGTGCATTTAGACAACATGCCTTGCACAATTCAACCCAAAACGACAGGCCACTGGATATGAAAGAACTGATGTTCATTTGACATTGAAGAATTTATAGATCATAGCATAAACATAAATGTATTTCCTTTCAACGATATGATTTTCCTTTAATTTCATTGCATCCCTGTGTGTAATGGCAATAAAGTACTACCGGTATTCTATTCTATTCTGCAGAAAAATACAGCACTCAGTTTTTATTAAGAGTGTTGCGGCCGCTAAACTGCACAGTAATGTGCCTGTGGCAGCAGAAGAAGCAGACATGCCTTTGTTGCATTACATGACCCAAGCATGTTTTCAGTCTTTGTAAACTGTCTGTATGGAATTGGTGCCAAGCTCAAGAAAAAAACAAATCAAAAAAGCCTGATAAACGTATCAGAAAAGGGATCCTTTTTGGGTTAGAGTCTTTTATTTATTTTTTGCTGCAAACTCATACCCCTGAATAGTGAAAAGCTGAAAACGATTTAATTCAGCATAGTCTCAAACGAATATAAATAAGAGATCCTCGTATTCATGAATGGTAAAAAGGCTTTTAATTAAAGGAGAAAAATGCTATTTTTTGTTTTAAATACACACCGTGCTTCAGATTTCCTGCTGGCCTCGCTCTGACTCTGTCAGGTTCTTGGAGACGGCTAACAATTCTTACCGCTGTCTGTCTTTGACCTCACCAGGTTAAATCCAGAGAAAACACCGTCTGTGTCGGCGCCCTGCTCTTCCTCTATGCTGGAGATTTCTACCTTAATATCAAGTTTCAGGATGACAGCGCTGGACGAGAGCTTCCGTTAGCGTGGTTCACTCTGCCCAGCGTCCACATCCGAGCCGTGGAGCCGCCGCTACAGGCCGGAGCCTGAGGGCCCATCAGCCTCATCACGTAGCTCAGAACGAAGGAGGAAATGTTGGATGATGGTTTTCTCTGCAAAACATGTGAATTAAAGATTACAGCATGTGTGCAGTAGTGTGCAGGGGGATGTCAAATCTTTGTTTCTAAATGTTTGAGCACCTCGTCACAGTCCACCAAAGAACATAGGGCAAATTTTTAGAACCACCCGGTCCCCAGGCTTTCTGAATCTATTCCTGAAGACATGCAGGGATGACAGAAATAAAGCAGGACAGCTCATGTAAGAGCTGATATCAGACGGAGTCTTCGCAGATCAAACTCCCACCAACACACTCCTGCACATGCTCAGGAGGAATATTTCTATGTAGCTAACGATACAGCTAATGCCTGTACATCTACATGTTTTAATCTGTGTCAGTGACGCTAGATAAAGTTAGCTTCTCTCCGAGCACATCCACAAACATCTCATTCTTGGGCCTAAATCAAAGCAACGTGACATTTGACGCATGCATTTATGTTATTGTCGAATAAGCAAACCCGCAGATGATTCCCGGGAACAAACCCAGATGATGCAAAGCGGAATAAGCTACCTTGTCTGCTGTTGTGCATTTATCTATACCGGACCTCAGCAGAGGATGCAGTGCGTAAGGGCACAGACCTCATTACCACTTAGAGCGGGATCTTTAACAATTGGCATTGTGAAGAAACGAAGAAATAACCCTAAGCGTACCTGACACGTACAGCTACCTTATTAAATCTCCTGCTAATGAGTGTCTGAAATCTTTGACTTTTTACTGTCATTAAGGCAGGTTGGTCGTCCATCCAATGTGACATTCCTGTAAACTAATTACACCATTTGTGCTTATTGCACAATCTGTTGCCGCAAGTCGAGGGAGGTAGACGGTGGGGTTTTGCTCCACTTCCTTCAGTCCCTTATATTGTTTCTCAAGCTTCATTAGTGGAGGACGTGCCAGTTTATGTAACATGTAAATTCCTTCTGCTCCCAGCAGTCGTTTGAGTGAAAGGACTGTTAAAATAAACTGCCTTCCAAAAGCAGGCAATTTGGGATGAATTTATATTCCACCATCACTCCCAGCCTGTGGTAATAAACATTTACTGCCCTTTTGCCCTCTAGACGTAGCCCAAGGCCACAGCTCTCTACCTTTACTCTTGTTTTGTCATCAAAAATAATGTTTTTGTGATTATTACTGTACAAAATCCGACACAGCATCATCACATGGACACGACTGGATGCCGCCCAATGGCGGTCATGATTGTGACATCATCACAACAGACAAAAATACAGGGAGACACAAACCATCTTTACGCATATATTCAACTATTGTTTTTAGGAGGACTTGATATTTTTTGGACATTAGTCGAAATACATCTGGTATCAGCGCCAATTTGATCGTATTTGTTGGACTAGCGCCTGAAGCCGCATTTCCTTGCTAGCCTGTTTTTGGAACTGCTAGCCAGCGAGCTTATTGGGGTGGAGCTTTGGCTTCGTGACAGCGGCACGTTGCTTCCTAGTTATATCTGATGAACGCCGCTAACCCTAACCCGCTTGCGCATGAAATTCAGTTGTTTAGTGAAGATCTGCTCATGTGCACTTTCCGATGTTACCGAACTCTAATAACATGTTCAGATTTCATCAGCATGTAGAGCCGTCGCGTTTGAATAACGGCAAAAAACCTATGCAGCGGATTCTTTGGTTATCTGATTAAAGAAAATCAGAGGAATTGATTCGACTGGTTATGATGATCCAGAACTTGAAGACTATCATAGACCTGGAATGTTATTTTTTTTTATTTCTTGCCTCTGTGCCACTAATGTGAGTTACATCACACTTAAGTGTGTGAGAGTTTTTTTTTTTTTTTTTTTTTCATTTTTCACAGCTGTAAATAAATGTTGAGAAGAAGACAACTCCTGTTTATTCTGGCATTATTTCAGCGTTCCATTTCTGACCCTCTTCAGTTTTTATTTGATTAGATTTCAGTCGTGGTCAAAATGTCAAGTCTGGCGAACAATATGTCCTTATGTCCACAGTAATCGCTCAATTTCCACATTTATTTATACTTGGAATGATGGCTGGGCAACAAGTTCAGGCCTGCACACTTTCTCATCCACTTTTTGACATTTTCTGACATTTAACAACACAAGTGCAGAATATTATCTCCCAGCTGTGTCCAGAGTTTATCATTATACTGCACAGCACCTTTTGTGCTACTTTGTGATGCACTTGGAGTTAACCAATTTACCAACAGCTCTTCCCAAGTACCGTGGGGAAAGGGTTGCTCATTATTTATCTGAAAACCTCAATCACCCATCTGCCAGTAACAGTTTTACATTTTGAGTTTCCACCAGTCCCAGCAGCAGCTAATATCAATCTCATACTCACTGCAGCCCTTCCTCCGACCCCTCAGAGCTGGACCAAATGTGAACTGGCTGATAAAGAGACACTGAAGGGAGATAAGCAACAGCTGAAGGTTAACGTGTCTTGGGGGGGGGCGGGGGGGGGCATTGGGAGGCCTGCGGATTTCACGTGGTTTTGAAATGAAGTTTATCAGTGAATTAAAACCACATTGAGCATGTGTCAGTCCAACATTGCTTTTTTGTTGGGGATTTGTCTGTGAAATGAGAGCCTGAGATTAATGGGAAGCCAGTCAAATCCATTTGACACCTTAGCTGAATATCAAAACATATATCTAATACAACAATCAAAACGGAACAATACCATCCAGAGCTGCTTGCGGTCCGGCCTCCCACTCAAATTAACACAAGACAATGGAAAAGTTTCAATCTTTAGCAACTAAAATCATATTTGAGATTTTTTTCATTTTGAAACTTAATTAATTTGTCTCCTCAGTCCCCAAATGCTTGCTGAATGCTATTAAAGAATGATGGATGCATGGCCCTATCCCAACTCGTTTGTGTCAGATCAGGATGGAAAAACCAGAACTGATGTTTGTGTATTACAGATCTAATTTTGTACTGTCAAAAGGGGATTTCAAATAATTGCAAAGTATTGCATCTTAAGTATTAAGAGTCTGAAGCCATGTCCACACGCAGCCGGGTATCTCCAAAAACAATATGTTTCTACGGTTTGGCCTATCCACCACACAAAACAGCATATTTCTGTCACTAAAAACTATGGTTTTTAAAAACTCCGGCCAAAGTGAAGATTTTTTAAAACTCTGGTTACGCGTGTGCGTGTGGACGCCTGTAAACAGAGTTTTAAGAGATGAAAGCTGCTGTGCCGTCATATGTGTGCGCAGGGCCGGTCCTGAGTAGCTGCTGAGGGACCCCTGGCCACTAGTGGGCCCCCGACCTGGCAACCCTATTTTGCATTATGCAGGGGGTGATGTGCGCAGCGTGCATAAAAACTGCTGCACCTACTGGTAATCGTGACGTTGGACTTGACCTTGCGATGATTGGTCGGCCTTATCGTAAGCAAACTAGCATGGAAGCAAGCAATGCATGACAAACGGCAGTCTGTGGTCATCACTAGTCATCATGTCAGGTGCAGAAACACGGAAGAAGAAAAGAAACAACAGTCCCAAGGTAAATATTTAATGTTGTTTGTGGGACTGTGAATGGGCTCATAGAACGGTTATTTATGCGCATGCTCTATGTTGTGACTTTTGCAACCGAGACCGGGTTGGTTTTTCGGTTGACCGGACAGCTCTAGTGTAAATCCTTATTGAAGAAAAGCTTATCGTAAAGAAAGAGAGCTACTGACTGCACCCTTGAGCAAGGGCCCCTTGGGATTGTCTTAGTGGCTCTGAAAACTCTAAAACTGAGTGGTCAGACTCCTGCATGCAACAATAACAAGATGGCTAAGATGATCGGAAAGAATGCACCCTGATTGAACTCACTCAAATGTAAATTATGTCCTCCGCATATTGTTGACTGACCCATATAATTATCTTTCTCAGTAAAGGTCGCTCCATCTTACAAGCCTAAATTACAATGTGGCTGCAGGTTTGTGTCCTATCTTCATGAAACATTGATTCACCTTATTCACGCTAATTAAATTCTGAGGTCTGGTAAGGACACCTCTTTCTTCAGAAGAAGGAAAGAACCACAACCTCAGAGCAAAATAAACCACAAGCAAACCAAACCATCTCCAGTTCAGGTAAACACTCGCCAACAATCAGTGCTTTTCCTTCCTCATTACATAACACCGATGTTACGGACCAGAAAGATACGCCAGATGGAGAATGAGAGCCTGAGTCAGATGAAAATACAGCAAAGAAGATGTTTGATTCTCTGTGCAACCGTTTCTTCTTTCTGCATCATCTGTCATTCCTAGGAAGAAACATTGCATTTTTACTTATCTGTAGAGTATTGTTATTACTGTTATTTATTTATTTTTATTGGGTTTTTTTTAAGAATGGATAAAATGTTGAAATATGACTGTTTCAATATTGTGATAACAAAGGTGTGCCACAAAGTTCTAGTTTAGGTACACTTTAATTGAAATACCGGTAAATGAATTTTCTGTGAATGTGAATAAGACACAGGAGCGTTCATCTGTACCTAGATTTTGTTTGACTGCTTTGTTAGCAAGTTTATATGAAAATTATTGAACATGTTTTTTTTCTCTTTTGTATAAATGTCCAATTTATGCAAAACTTCCAGTCTGCAAAGCACATTCTGGGGCATTTGTACAAAGTCCAAAAGACTTACTGTTCATCCTTTAAAATCATGTCAATATAGAGATTGATAAACTAAAATACTATGCACACGTGGATCCATTTGCAGTACAATAATGTACTTTATTTATAGTAAAGGTTTCTTCTGTCATCTTCAGAGCAGCTTCAGATGCGGGTCAAATCAGCCTAAGCAGGAATTCAGCATGGCATTCGGCGCATCGCCACATATCACGTCTCACACTCATCAGCATTCCAAACAGAAGGCTCTGCTTTTGGGGTTGAAATGAGATTTCTTGTCAGAAAACACAAACTGCATTAGTAGCCACCATTAACTTGTAGCAACGCTGTAATTCCGATTGTAATCATCTAAACAATCGTCCATCAACATCTGCTCCTGCATTCCCCCTGCTTTCCCGCCTGATATTGTGTTTTTACAAGAGGGGAGAAAATTAGATATTTGAGCGCAAACAAGAGCCTTTCATTTAGTGGCAAAGAAATCCCCCTGGAGCCATCCTGGAGACGGTAGAGTGTCTCGGTCGGCAATAAAAAAAAAAACATTCATGGAAATGAATCTAAAAGAAGTCAAGCATCTGATCAAGCTTGAATTTTTTATGTGGTTTTTCATGTACTATGTCAGATTCCTGGTTGGTGTTTCTGGTATCAGTGCTGCAGAATGTGGCTGCAACATAAGGATTAAAAAAAAAAAACATTTAGAAAGGCAGATGAGGAAATAGACTGGTCTTGATATTATATTTTTCAAAGTCAGTATTTTTTTTTAATCCAAATATATTATTGTGACAAAAAAACTATTTATTTTCTTACTGATATTATCAGACAAAAATTAAACCTTAATCAATGAGCTTTAGCATTCAAGAACCGGGCATCAATGTTATTTTATGTTTGCTGAGGTCAATCATTAAATATTTGCATAGATATTTAAAGGATAGTAAGAAGAACTTGTTTTCTTGGGATATGTGAAAAGAAAATGACCTGATATGGTAGCTACACACTGAAACAACAAATCCAAAGAAAAGCTAACCTGACCAAAACAAATAAAAAAAAGCCTGCACTGTCGAGCAGCTTACAATCTAACGGTCCTACAGCCGGAAGGACCCAGAAACAGACTGAGGGGATAAAGTGGAATTAGGCTTATTGAATAGGCAGAGTGTGTCCTGGACCTGGAGATAAATGAGAAGCAAGCAGGTGATGGGTGACCTGGTGGAGATATGGCGCAGCAGCAAGGCCTGCAGGAAGACGTTTGGACCTGGAGCAGAGGGGATGCAAAGTTCAACAAATGTCAAAGCTCCAGTGGACAGCAAGGAAGTTTAAAGTCGGTCTGACGCAGGTAAACTGAATAATCTGATGAGGAGGAGCTTCAAACACTTCACTCGGACAAGATGAGGAGGAGATGATGCAGTCAGGAGGAGGAGTGGAGTAGATCAGGACCTCCACACCCAGAAATGAATAACAAATCACAGACAGGCGTGACACAAATGCTGGAATACATGGGAGGAGTCCAGGGCCATGTCATGAAGAGCCTAATACTGCATGGGCATTGATTATTATGGTGATGGTTCTCATTTTATAGGCAGAAAGATGAGTTGTATTTTACCAGGAGATGCTTTTTGGAGGCGCTGCTGACAGCCTGCTCCACGTGGTGAAGGCGTTGCGAGTGCTTCTGCTGCTCGTCTACCAGCGACAGCAAAGTCGAGTGCTGGTCATTTTTGACTGGAGGCGTGTTGTCGTAACAACACCGCAACATGTCACTGAGAGTTTGACAACGATCCTTGAATAAAACATCTCCCTGGCAACTTTCAAGCATCCTGGAAGGAAGAGGCGACACGTTCCAGTTTTGCTTTGTGCCTCAGGGACTCGGAGAAAACAGCCAGTTTAGAATCAGACACTCTCGTCAGCTGTAAAGTCGAGCGGCTTCCAGCTGTTACCGTTGTGGTTGTCACGTGTTGTCAGCTCGTTACCGGGACTCACTCTTTCAGTTCACTTCTTCTCCCATGATTGCTGATACCATAAGTGGCATGATGAGGGCTTCCACTGCCATTTACTGCTTGGCCCAGCAGCAGCTTAACCGTACTCTCACAGATCATTTGCCTTGGAAAGATGGACTTCAAATTTGGACAGATGTTAGATTTGGGATGGATATGAAATTAGAGTTGGCGCCAACCTCCAAATGTTGGAATTGCCTTATTTGGACATTATTATTGGACAGTTAGCAGATGTTGGGTTCTGGTCGCTGCGCCTCATTAGCACGGGATAATAGGGAGATGTTGTGTTCTGGTTACTTCATCACTATTTTATTTTGTATATCAAATTGACGTTGGTATCAGAGATTGGCTTGTTGTGGAATTCACCAACTGACTTTCATCCCACCAATCCGTCTCGTCAAGAACACGATCGCCATGGAGACAGTTGCAATTACTAAACTTTTCTCTCTGAGTTTCTCTATAAATGCATGAGGACTTCTGTGGGCGGGCTGAGCAGGGACTTGAGATGTGAGAAAGGGGAGCTATAAATAGAGAGGCTCCATACCGAGACGCTGTTTGTTAGTGGAACGCTTTAGACTCGTAAATGGCTCTAGATATGAAACACTGTGGCTGATGCGGTGGCAACTGCATGTGCTCATCTTATTATTGACATCAGCTCCTTCCTGTTTGTGTTTATATTTGTACACGAGCGTGCGTTCATGGATGAGATGGACAATTTGTTGTGTTACACTTCAGATCTGACACGTGCGGCAGGAATGAGGGATCCATAACGTCACTGTTGGAAAACTTTTAAAAGCTCAAATGAAAATCAGTGAAATTATGACATAGCACTTTTATGTTTGCTTCTCTAATCGGTAATTTCTCTGCAGATGAACATTGTTTAAATAGCCCAATTAAAATCCTGTTTTTGAGCGAATATATTTGCATGCTTTCATGTTTTTACTCCAGTGCATTTTGTGTTTTATCCAACTTCTGACTTTTCTTTTTCTCGCTTCTTAAAAAAAATACAGTGAAAATTAAACAAAAACATCCATTTGTCTTTTGAGAAGATTTTTCAAAAGCATGAAAAATTACAAGGATAAAAATAAAAAACAGTCTCTTTTTAGCTAGAATTGGTACAAATATGAATAGAAGTTAAATTCTAGGCACACATGTCCCTATGTGTGCCTGAAGCCGTGGGCCTTCACACAATTTTGTTATGTTAGCATAATGATAATAAAACTCTTGAATCTTGAATGCAGCGTTGTATGATTGTTTAAGCCTATTTCCTTAATGCTCATATGCTTTGGCCACCTCCGGGTTGGGTTGTGATCTCTGCTGCCAGTATTTTGCGGGAGAAATGTTTGGGAACCCCTAAGGTGTGTTTTCATGGTGTCCTGCTGCCTCTGAATAATATTAAGAGAATGTTTTGGATCCTTCTTCCTTGATAATAATTTCTAGGTTTGACACAGACTCTAAATCGTAATACTAATTAAAGCAAAGAGACATTAGAGACTAAAACCTCCCCAGACCATCCCTGTTTGTAGCTGTCTGTCAAAACACTTGATCTTCATCAATATGGCACGGATATTCAGACGACCGTGAATGAGGACAGAATCAATCTTGATTAAACAAAATTAGATTTATTCTTGAAAATATGATGAGTTGTGAAGGCTGCTTGAGCTGCTCGTGCCGTCTCTGGTTATTGCAGCACGACTTTTCAAATCTTTAAAATTCCTGTCTGTCCCCTGTTGATGCCAGAAGGTAAATTCAGCTGTCAAGATCATGTCTCAGTTGTGTAACAGCCGTCTTGCTGCTGCAGGGGTTTGACTGCCTTGCTCAAGAGCACCTTCAGGCTGACACTCTGTTGAGGGACACGTGTCTCGTATTCAAAGCTCCGTCCTGTCAGTCACACAAAAGAGAAAAGACTTCCACCTCTTTCTTTTCCGCAGGGTGGATTCAGCTCTTATTAGGGGCCTGGGGCAGAATAGAACCGTGGGTCCCCCATTGACCCCCCTCTCCTCCCATTTCTCCCATTCTATGCATATAAATTACTTATAAAAACTTGATCGAGAACTGATTAATTCAGAAAATGTACTTCAGTACATTGCATTAATATATATATATTTAAACTAACTTTTAGGACTTGTGTTTGGTGTGAAGATTAAAGCGGTGACCCCCTCAACATCTGGCTGGGCACTTTTCTAGCATGTGATACACGTTCTCTCCTTTTTTTCATCTTCTATCAGTGAATTCATGAAATTCATATAAGCGCAGAAAAAAAGAGAACTAAAGGAGAAGGATTTCTATTTTTTCAACGTGAACCCGGATACTCTGCCTCCTTTTAGTCTCTCTCTCTCTCTCTCTCTGTTTCTCTCTCTCTGTGTGCGCGCGCCCAATTACTTGGATACATCGCGCGCAGCAGTGCGTCAGTCTGTCAGCACCATGGACAGCGCAGAAGCATTCTGTTCAGACAAACACGGATCGAAGCGCTGATTTCCCGCTGTCCTGAATGTCAAACACGCGGATGAGACCCATCTGACGCCCCATGAACCCTCTTTGGTCATACAGTGGGTGGGGGTAGGGGGGGGGGGCGGTTTGGGGTTATAATAGTCAGTCAGATTTTTGTCCAAAAGAGCGCAGACACTCAGACCAGTATTTGTAGAATTCGTGACACTTCGTGAAAAAGGAAAACACAGCGCGTAGAAGCAACGCCCACAGATTAGAGTCTGGAGTGCGCAGACGTATCGTGTGGAGCCTCCAGAATTCATGCAGTTCGTGACACGCAGAGGGGCCCCCGCACTACGAGAGACAACCAATGTCTTTCCCAAAAAAATCAGTTTAAAGTGATCAGCAGACATCGAGTTGGACGGTGCGCAACAGAGCATGTGTTCCACTCGGGACGGCGCGCGCTATAGCTTTTTCCGAATTGTGTTCATTCTTGCTCCAAAGTAACCCCCCCCCCTCCCGCTCTGCGTTTCCTTCAACAGATGTGTGGAAACTATCCGCGCTGACGGGACCTGGATGATCCGCTGCGCGTTTGGAATATGATTTAGTACAAGGAGCGGTGAGGCAACAGGAACAAAACTATACTGCAAATGGAAACAGAAGTGTGAAGTGTTTGCATTGAGGATTGCGCACCGACCGGAGACATTCATCAACTTCCTTTGTGTCCTCCGTGACCCTCCAGCCCAAACGACGACTCGGCGCATTTCCGAGGAGGACATCGTCTCTTCGTGGGGCGCATTTGAAGATTTTACAGAAATCGGATTATTTTCGCGAGTAATGGCTGTTAAAAATAACCCGAATGCTCATTAGGTGACGCGATGAACAGGTTGGTGTTGTGATCAAACTTCGAGGCACGCGCGCGGGAAGATGCTCAGAGATGAGACGATTTGAATCACAGCATCAAAGAAAAGAAAGGAACCTTTCCGTCGGGCGCTCGTTTATTTGGCTGGAAGAGTTGAATCGGATCGGGACAGTTCACTTGAGGAAGGAGAACAGAGACCAACAGGCGATCTTGGCAGCAGCTTGTTGATGGCACTGCGCACCGGGAGGACTTGGCTTGGGCAGGTCTTGCGCAGGGTCTTTCGCCTACAGGGCTTGTGGACCAGGCGATCGAGCAGTCTCTTGTGTCTCTCCGCAAACCAGGAGCAGGATCTGGGCTTCTGTCACCGTCAGGTGGGGGACTTCCACCGGTGCTCTTACTCCAGCGTCCACCTCGACCACCGACACCGGAGCGCACCTTTCTGCGCCTCCGCCTGTCCACACGGATTTCCTCACGCTTGTAGCGCCTTTCCGGGGAATCCGAGGGGACATGAGCCCCTCGGTCGCCGGTTCCTGTTGGCCATGAAGCGGCAAAACGTGCGGACCTTGTCCCTGATCATTTGCACGTTCACATACCTGCTAGTCGGGGCCGCGGTCTTTGACGCCCTGGAGTCCGACTTCGAGATGCGGGAAAAAGAGCAGCTGGAAGCCGAGGAGAAGCGTCTCCAGGGGAAATACAACATTAGCGAGGCTGACTACCGAAAGCTGGAGACCATCATCATGGAGGCAGAGCCTCACAGAGCCGGGGTGCAATGGAAATTCGCAGGGTCATTTTATTTTGCCATCACGGTGATCACAACCATAGGTAAGTCCCGGTATAACCGAGCCGCGTTAATCAGTGCAGGCGCGTCTCACTGTCTCTGGATTATCACTTTTGCGCAACAGGACAGTTGACATTTGCATTCAAACAGAAAGTGTTTACGCAACATGTTGCAGCGCTCCAAAGTGATCAAGAGAGTCAAGTCCTGCTCAGACGGACATCCGGTCAAGTGACGCGAGGATTTAGGCTTTTCCATTTGACTTATAGGCGACGTGATGTCAAAGCGACCATGCAGGAGCCTCCAGACGCGCAGCTCTCACTCGCTTGTGATTGAACTTTGGCGATGCGTCATCGAACAGCACGACATATTAGTTTAGGGTGTTGGACGTGAAGTTGTACCCTGGAACAAGAAAGTGGGGGGGGGGGGGGGGGCGTGCTGACTGCGGCGGGGATCGGAGGGGAGACGTTGAGGGTTTCAGCGGTGGTGCTGAAAGGATAGCTTTAATCTGTCACCGGGTTGAGCTGCCGGGAGGAGCAGAGATGAGTTCCTGAGATCTGACCCTGGTTTACTGTGACATAAATGCAGCATCTGTTCCTTCAGTTTTTTTAGCTCGTGCGTGGCGAGTTGTCACGAAGCAATGCGCTCAAATGAGCTGCAAGTAAATACCAATATACTTTACTTCAAAAAGGAGAAAAGAAACCGAAGAAACTGGCCTCAATGAAAAGTAAACACGATCACTCCACTTTTCATAAACGCATAAAACGTGCCCCCCCCCCCCCTCCCCGACACCAGTTTGATGCTATTTGTGATGCGTCACAAGCATGTATTTCAAGATGTGAACGATTTCTCATCCAAATATGAAACCACCTTTTTTTTCCTCTCGCTCTCTCTCTCTCTCTCATGCTCCTTGAAGCGAAGGGAATCGGGTCAGATTTATTTGAAGCAATTCAAATGCGTGTGTGGAAAAAAAAAAAAAAAAAAGCCCCGATGAGTTCCTCGAACTTTTACGCAGCGGCCACGGACACGCGCGCTTCCTCCATTGTGGAAGTCAAACAGTGTTTATTGATGCCGCGGATTTCTAGACTGGGATAAATACTATAACGAGACTGTCGTCAAGTTCGTGCGTCCAGCATTTAAAAAAGAGCGATTGCGCACTGGAGCCACTGCTGCTGTTTCTGGGCTGGGTCTCCGCTTTTGTCCGCTTTGTCGCATTATCTGACACTTATAACACAAATTAATAATTTGTTAATCCCAAATTTCCCTTTGGGATTAATAAAGAATTCTGAAGTAAGAAGCGTTCAGGGGACATTTAGACTTTGCCTGTCAAATGTTCTGCAGCGACCCGCGTTGGGCTGCCTGCTTTCATGCATTATGCAAACAAGAATGGCCTAAAGATTAGAGCTGCACGGAAACGTTCTCATCTCAGTGACGACATTTAATTGGTCGCTGTAATCAAAAAACAACCCAGGAACATAAAGTCAATCTTTTTTTTTTTCTTCTTGCTGATTGTAAATGGAAAGTCATTTTGACTCGCACGCAAGAACCTGAACATCCTGCAAGCAGAAACATGCCGAGGACGCAGGGAGCATTAGAGCGCTCATATTGTTCGAGCTCTCAGTCGGATCGTGTGATGTGACGACGGCAATTAAACCGGATGAGTTTCTGAGAGGGTCGCGCTTCTAATAATTACAGCAATGCATGTAACAAATTACACTCATACTTCACTGCCAGATCTGTGCAGTTGATTGAAATCATGGGTTCTTATTTTATGTTCTTATTTATCACTATCATGTCCTATATTTTTGTATCTACAGTGCTCATGTTTTTAATAATTCATTTTAGACATCTAAAACAGGCCGAGGAAGAAGGAATGGATTAAAGATGGACTTTTCATGAGATCTGCATACGTAAATATTTTTAAACTACACATGGCAGTAAAATGTGGTAGTTCATCTTGTGCTAACTTTACTTTTGATAGCTCTACTTTACTGAATGCATATATTATGTTCATGCCTCTGACTGATCTCACTGCAGGTTTGGACAGATGGAATTTCCTCACTGCCTCAGGTCCATGAAGTTAAGACAATCACAGGAAAAAGTCTCTGCATCAATTTGATATATTTTCTGTGATTTGCCCAACTAGTCAGTCTTCATAAGGCAGACCTATTTTATCTGGCACTCCAATAGGTTGAATCAAAGCTTTAAGAAGAATTGTATGCAGCCAGTATTGGACGCAGCCAGCCATGTCTTCAGGTGGTGCGACTTTGATTTGGGCTCAATGATTGGAAGACTGTAATACATTATTCAATACACAGTGAGATTTAGAACCTGTTGATGCCCAAGAAGGAAATTCTCCTCTCAGAAATAATGAAACGAGATTAACTTCACCCTATCAATGGATTTTCATATGGTTCATTCCAGTACAAGACCTGAAAGTATCTTTGTGCAAAAAAAAAAAAAGTGAAACTCCGCTGCAAAGATAAGGGGACAATTTAGATGGTGTCAACCATGAGCTGTTTGTGGAAACTAATTAAATTTATCATCATGCAGGACTGCAAAATGGCACAAAGATGTCTATTAAGATACAGTATGTGTTTCACGTTCCCTGCTTGATGCACTTGTTTGCAATGAGATGAATCACAAGGGACCAAATGTTCCTGGAAGGTATAGCGGGCGGATCACAGCTTCTGGAAGAAACACGGGTTTGTTCGCTAAATGTTTGGCGAGCCGTAGTTTATTTTTTTGCAAAATATGGAAATCTATTGTTACAGTTAATTTGACATTATGATGCATTCGCATGATAAAGTAGCTAACCATATAAAAACCAGGAAAATAGAACATGAGGCCTTGCACTTTCTCTCAATGTCTGAATAATATGAAGCAATGCACTCAGTCTTTGTCTTTATACAACAGCAACATGTGTTTACTGCTAGCCATGCCATCCAAGTTGAGTGATCACAGTCAGGGATTTAAATATAAACACACGCCTCCACGAAAGGAGCTGCCACTAAAATATGAACTTGCATGTGGTTGAAGTAATAATAATAAATAACAGAAAAAAAATAAATATTAGGCTTAACAGTAATAGCAGTGAGAGTAGGACACATATCAGTGATTGTGTGTTATTGAAATGATGAAAAAAGCAGCATGAAAAAAAAAGATGGAATTGCAGGCTTGCATTTTAAATTTAGGATCTGCTCACTTTCTCATGGAGGATTAGAACGAGCTATAATCTGCAGCTGAGGGCCTCACCTGATTTTCCTTTATTGACAATTGGCTCAGTCATATCTCCAGTGGCCAGATGCTCATCATCATTATCATCATGTTTCCATAAACTCCCCTGCAAAAAAAAAAAAACAGAGCCTGAAACCGGAGCTCAGCTGCTCACACACGTCAGACCAGCTGTCACGAGGGGCCCAGGGTGGGCGCCCTGATTAGGCCATAAGTGCCTTCGCTACCACCCCTCCATCCAGGCTGACCCTCCAGGTTGACTATTTATCCCTGTGACTAATTGCACCGAATGTGACACTTAGTGATGACAGCATGTGGTGAGCGCAAGGTGTCCTTAGCTCTGCTCGGAGAGAGACAAGCGCCGCAGCATGAAGCGCATATACAGCTACCTTTCTCACAGGGTCCAGTTGCTCATGTTGCCAGGAGACTAAGGACAGCTTAAAAGGGGAAAGTCGTCTCTGCTAAATGTCTGGAAATATCAACATGTGTATGTACAGTAGACAGACATTTAAAGGCATGACTAGAATTGGATTTCTGAATACTGGGACCAGTGACGTTTGTCTATAAACATGTGATTTGAATTTGTCTCCAGTTTGCCTCTAAATTAGCATTAGGGATGTTTATTGCAGGTGAGCAGCACGGAAGGATGGACAGACAGACAAACAAACACTGGCAAAACCTTAACCTTCTTGTCAGAGGTAATAAAATGTAGACATGCACACTGTCCTTGCAGACTCAGCAGCAAACTTCTCGTGAGATCATAGGGGCTGACTGGGGGTGATGCTGACACAAAAGCTTCGGACAGCAGTATTTTTGATAGAATTCTGGAAGGATCTCCAGGCACGCATTGGTTGTGCAGGTAGATTTTCTTATCACGGAGAAGGATTTGGCCATTATTTCGCCACTATTTTACAGCGTTCTAGTCTAAATTACATTCTGGTTTCCTCAACCTCAGAGTGGTTGATGATTCGGACCCGTGTGGCTGTTCATTAGAAGACTTGTTTGTCTCCAGCAGCATTTGAATTGAAAGTGTTTTTACTTTCCGATTCAGCGCTTTAATGAAGGAGCAATGATAAAAACATCAAGCGGGATTATTTCCTGAATCAGTGAACATTCCTTTTGTTACGACACTGCCGTTAGATTACCTGAAGGCATCCAGCAGCATCAATCAATGATGAGCAGAGTGCTGCGGTTTTGTTCACTTGAGATTCTTTTTTCGCTGCCCTGAATTTGAGAGATCAAATCTGTGTTGTGAATGAACATCGCGGTGACGTGCAAGCGATCCATTTCAAGCAACAAAGTTGTTGCATCAACTGACTGCTGCTTATTGAAAAAGGATTCCTAGTTGCACCTTGTAGCCAGGAGATTATATTCACTTTGCTCAAGTGTCCTGCTGGGTGCTTGATGGACGTCTCCACATAAGGTCGATGGGAATGGGTTCCTGCTGTGTCGATGCTCTCTGTGGGAGTCACTGTTTATGTAGCTGGCTGGTCTATTTTCTCTTCTCTTAGGGAAAGCTGCGCTCCCGGTGTCCCTCGCTACTCCGCAGTTTGCCCCAGTGGCTTTTTCTTTAAAAAGAAAACAGCTAAAATTTGTCCTAAAGCGATATATCCGGTGAAGAACTATTGACTTTACAAATGCAAATCATTTTACTCATCATAAGAGGAAGGACTCAGGCTGTTGGGTTATCCTGTGACAGAGACGGGTGCACATGCAGCGATGGGGTGAAATAATAATCATGTTTTTACACAGCAGCCAAGATAAGCCACAAATCTCACCTAGAGAGAGGATTTTCTTTCTTTTTTTTTTTTTACAGCTACTGGAATGAACTCTCAACCTTTTGGCAGAACATGCATTTTTAAATCCTGTTGTGCTCCTATCAAGTACATTTGATTCCTGGCTCAACTCCTGTCAGCCAAAGAGATATCTACATCTAAACAGCAACTAGCTCGAGGCCGAGGTGTTCAAAAATCCTATCACCACAACCAGAGATGAGGCAGGAGCTAGAAAATGTAGGTAATCTGATACAGACATACAAATGAAATTGGAGTTTTTTAGTTTTAAACTATTCTCCATGACTCCAGAGGTGCTGATTTGACCTTTCTGCACTGTGACTGATTTTATGGATCTCAACACCAGCACCCTCTGGAGTGTCTTACCGTCTGCATGATGTGAGAAGCTTCTATCTCGGGAAAGTAAATGTGTCTGAATAGCAACAGGCTTTTCTCTCACCCTGTGAGTCTCTGAGAGGATTCAAGCAGCGGTGAACGGTTGTTCCACTCCAGCACAGACAGAGCAGTGTAGAGTTGTGATGACGGCGGTCTCATCGAGCATCAAGTGGGCCGATGTGAGTGAGGAGATTGGCCAGGAAGCTGCTGCCTGATGAACTGTAAGGCCTCTTTATGTGTTGGGCAGGGGGATCTGCATCTGGTAGTGGGGTTTCATACTGGCAGCACCCTGAGAAAGAAAATCGAGGCGTGACAGGAGTGAAAGCGATTGTGGGAGAAATCCTCAATAAATGCAGGGTTTGCTGTTATAGAATTAAAAGGAGGACAAACATGGTCTATTGCATCTGCAAGAGGTTCACGTGGAAGCCACAGTCTGCATCCTCGCTCTGCTGAAAAACCTCCTGGTTACAAATGGACAGTGGAATGCAAGAACAGCACGGGAGTTTGCTGTCCTGATACAATGCACTGCACAGAAACAGTGACTCAGTGCTGCAGGTTTACTGCTGTACCTATCTATGTATCTATTCCACAGTAACGTGAAGATCTGATGTGAGATCATGTGACGGGGCTTAGATGTTACTTATTGTACCCACCGGTATAGCTAAACTTATTTTAATGAGAGAAAGTGGCAAAAAGAAAATGTTCAAAATGTTGAATGACATAACTTCAATTGGTTTTGATGATCTGTCTCAACCACTTGTGTGTCCAGTCTGCTTGTCTTCCTTGGCTTGTTGGACCTGGAGGTAGTGATGTCATCATTCTGGCAGCAGGTGACAATTGTCCTGTTCCAGTTTCATTCAGTCCCATACAGACCACAACACCACAAATTCAGTAAACAACTAATGAAATAAATGCAACACCCTTTATTCCATCTCTCAAAATACTCAACCTGTTTAAGCAACTATTTTTAAAAAAACAATTAAGAAGATGTTTAAGATAATGAGACAATTTGACACATTATTATTATTATTATATAGTAATATAAATCTACATGTTTGTGCCTGAATAGATTTGGACATACCTTAGCAGCATAGCTTGAATTAGAGAACAACCAGTGCGTGGTGGGTTTTAACACACAAAACAAAGGCGTTAGTTACCAACAGTTACCAACCCCTTCCTCCGGTCTTGCTGAGGTAATCGCCTCTTGTCTCTTGCTCTGTAACATCATCCGCCTCGGATCAATCTTGTCATCTAACTGCTAGTAAGAATGGAAATAGGTTCGTAAAAATGTCAGACTATTCTTTTGGCTAAAGTGTAGCTGCTGTGCTCCTTCAGTGTCGAACCTGAATGCACTTTGATCTGATTCTAGCAGCAGTCTGGGAATCCAATTGGCTCTATACAGCACAAGCTCTGACTTTTGCCTGACGTCATCTTTTGGGCGCGAGTTGAATTTTTATCCAGTCAGGCTGTGAGTCAGCACGACCCAGTGTCCAGCGGCCAGAAGTGTTCCCCCTTGCAGCTCAAGCACAATGTAGTGATTTGCTTTTCTTTTATTGTTTTGTTCATACAAGGCTTCTGGAGATGCTTATTTCCCCCCCGTGGACATGTTCCCTCCCCTTGTTCATTAACATCCAGGGCATTGTGTGCCATTTGAGTACAGAGAGAGAGAGCAAATGACAATGCTAATCCATTACAACCACTTGCTGTTGATTCTCTCCGGCTGGACCATGACAATCATCTTCCATCCGTAGCTCTGCACTGAAATGGACTCCCACACTCCTTATCACGACCACTTTTCTCCCATCTGTGGAAAGAGTGGGAGTGTGTGTGGTCTCCTATATGAGTTATTGCCGTGGAACAGCAGCATGAAATCAGTGTCAGTGTGTGGTCTGCTAGCATTTGATACACCAGTATTATCTCTGATACTAAATGCAGTACCCACTGGAGGGTGGAAAGCAAATTCTGTGGATAATTCAGTGACGGTAGAATTACACAGGCTGGAAAAACCAGTCACACGTATGAGGACGACAATCGTCACAGCATCACCTTCAGCGGCATTTCTGAGGACTTGTTTTTGCTCTGCATTGTCTTTAATTCATAGAGAATGAAATTGAATATCAGAGAACTGAATTGTTACCATGAAACACAACATTTTGCGGTTGCGTGGTCGCTGCAGAGCTATGTGCGAAGAATCTGTGCTACTTAGAGTAATTCATTCTAATAGAAATATTAACTAATCTCAAGTCACTGGATTTCTAATCTCATGCTAAATGAATTGCCATGAAAGGGCCGTTGTGGGACGCAGTAAAGTGGAAACCAGGGCCTCCAGTTTGCAGGCTCTTCTGTCCGGCTGTCTTCAGAGGTCATGTGAGGAACGGGTGGCAGCATGGTGCTAAAGGGCGGTCTGCTGATCATTATTAAAGGCTGTGGGCCAACATCATCGCAAACCTGCTGGGACTATTGCACATACATCGCTGTCTTGAAAACAAAATGACCCCTCAGTCCACAGTGACCCTGTAACTACAGCAAAAGACACTCCTGTTACAAGTCGGTTGCAGACAGGCAGCAGGGCCACACCAGGCCAAGTAGTGTCAGTTTCTCGGAGGAGGTGATTTTTGTCAGAGCAGTGTTGAGTGCCTGTTGCTTAGCAGCACTCAGTGGCTGTATTTCCCAACACTGGGCAATGAGCTTCATTAGGTGAAGGCTAACAGGGGATATGCAGTGACACCAGGGACATCTCCGAGTCCTGCCAGGAGGAGGCTGCAGGATGTGAATATGACGCGACTTTAAATAGTTGAAGACATCAGCGTGTTTATGAGTGGAGGGGACTGTGATGGCAACGCAGGGCTGCAGCTGCTGCAGAAGGCATCGAGTGTAATATTTGCCTCAGAGGTTTAAATTGTCACTTTTATACGAAGCGCTTGGAGATTATACTTTGAAATTAATGGCAGTTATCACAACTGAACAGAGCTTAATGCTGATGCTGCGCTCCAGGCTGTCTCCTGTTCTCTACAGTTGTTCTTCTGGTAGAACATTACAATACAGGCCATACTGCATGTCACATAGTCATGTTTAAACCTTGATGAACACTCTTTTGCAAAGAATGCAATCCTTTTAATTATAATTTTTTTTAATTTAGGCTTAGCCTGATCGCGACAAAACTTGTAACTTTGTCTTTGCAGAACCGAACCAAAAGGAAAATGAGTCATATTGAAATAAACTAATATGAGATGAAATAAGCAGAAAAGGTGTGCAGGAATAACACAATTCTTCGACAAAATGATCCAATACCAAATTGGTCCTATTTAAGCTGAGGATGGAATGAGGAGCGGGATACACTTTGAGAAAAGACAGTACTACGTTTGTGGATATAATCATAAGGGCTAGCACGGAACAGGGGAAAACGTAAGACCTATTAAATGTTTTATTCATTAGTTTACACCTTTAAAACTAGTCATCTTTTACCAACTCATCCTTGCGTTTGGCTCCCCGCTGTGAAAGTCGTAGAACCACTTGAGCGTGGTGTGACAGCTCAGCATCTCGTACTGAACTCCTCTAGTCCAGTTAATCACTGGAGCGACTGTAGTAGCACACTAACAGTGACGGAGCAGGGACACACATAGACACACACACACACGCACACACACACACAGAGAGACGGGGGGAGCTTCAAAGACCGCTCGCAGCATGCATCTAAAGGAAAAAACACTGAAACATCCCTTCACATGAAATATAGAATTATAATTTGCCGCGAAGGTTGCAGGAGCACGAGTCGCCTTTGTTAAGACTCATTTTCCCTGACTGCAGTGTTTTCACCATTGTGCTGATGTGAAAAAAGGAAGATTGAAGAGCTTGGCTAAAATAACTATCTGATAAAGTGCTGGGTGACTCGTTGTTTGTTGGTTGTTCTCAGGTGATAGCGGGATTTTCATTTTCCTTGTGAAAGTATGTGTAACTGACTAAATGTATATGAGGGAGACATATATAATGTAGGGTGGCTTCCTATGTAGAATGACCGTTTTCTATGATCCTGCACAAGTAAAACTCCTGAACCTAAAGCATGTTCCATTAGGTGCATACATAGTCCAAAAACCTGAAATCCTGCAGCTGCACATTATGAATGAATACTTCTAAACTCCCAAAATATGAACGTGTATAAGAATCAGTTCAGACTGCATTGAAAACGTAGCATCACTGTTTGAGGTTCTGGTAACTAGTTTAAGCAGAGATTACGAGTCATACTGGTTCATCAGATACGTTCTGGGTGACTTGAATGAATGGTGAAAGATGTGTTCATATATTTATTTTACATTAGAAAATTAAAAACTGCATGGATAGTACACAGGAAATAACAGCATAGATAAAAATGGACGTTCAACAGGGAAAGACACCTGAACGACGTAAAGATAATTGTTAATTGCAGCACATGATATGTGACAATTAATCTGTCAGAATGTCTTTCTGGCTTAGACTGCTTGCTTGGGATTTCAAAGCATCAGTCCTGAGCAGCAGTGAGATAAATCCCACTGTGGAGTCCAGATACTGGCGGCGGCTGATGACTCTGCTGAGACTGAAGCGGCTGATGATATGAAGTGGGGGAATCTGCAAAGACTGGGTGGTGATGGGGAGGTGGATAGGACTCACAACGGCAGCATGAATGAAATACAGATAGCGAGTGGATGGTAATTTAAAAGACAGCAGCAAGGCGATAGACTAACAATAAGTGTGTGTCATTGCATAGATGGGACCAGTTATCTGAATTGACAGGCCCAGACAATGACAGCAGGAAATTAAAACTGAGTATGCATGACAGGTGTGAATGACAGGATAGTAGGGAGAAATAACATGCGGCGCTACAGTCTTCTTGTCAAGAACAAAACAGGAGCTAAAAAGATTCAACAATGGGTTAATTAGCAAAGTACAAAGATAGAATTTCCTAATTTAGGCCTTAATCTTCTGTCTTCTGCATTTCAAATGCTTTTAAAGTGAATTTTGTGATTTATTTTGGAAAATAAAGTCATTCAGGAAACATTAAAATTATATTTTGAAAGCTTCCCGTATGGAAACCGACTCAGAATGGATGGTGAGGTCACCAGTCTCGTAACGACAGCAGTGACACACTCCAAATGATCAAACGCAATGTCATCTGACATCCCTGACGCTGAATGCAAAAACAAAGACACGGACTTACAGAAGACTGACAATGCCTTTCTTTGTAGCGTCATTGTCCAGACCTGGACTCGGGTGAGGTTCACCTGGAATCATTGTTTCCTTGTTTGACCTCTACATATTTGGCCACTGATCATGTTCAACAAGCATAAAGCTATTCTTAAGACATTGTCTGCCTCCCTTCCAATGTTACTTACGTAGACTAGCGCTGGCTGCCTCTGGCTGCCTTGACTCATCCGTCTACCCAGCTCCCCACCTCCTTCATGTCTGCCATCTCATTACCATACTTGGCGATGGCATCTCTTGCCTTGTGCTTTCCGTGAGTCCCCATATCGCAATGATGCGTGACTTGTTGGCTTCTGTTCCGTTCTAGCCTTAGGGGGGTTGTTTGCTGCTCTTCCTGCCGGATCCTGCACCGCTGTTCAAATTCATCAGGGAGCACATAAGAGAAAAGAAAGTCTCATAAAATAAGAATGCGTGTCCATTCCTAGAATACATGCATGTACACCGTCTGATGCTAGCTTCATTGAGAGGTTTAGGATAGACAGGTGTTGCTTGTGAGGTGGATTTCATTACTGGCATATGCTTTTTATGTACCTTAGGATGGAAGGAATCTGGAATTCTGCGAGGAGCCACAGCTTCCAGCTTCCACTGAGGATTACCAGTTTGTGTGTTTAGACAGCTCAGCTTCTAGCTCAGAGTTCCTTTTTTAAACTATCTACCTTGCTCCTGATGGAGTTTACATTTGAAGCTGCAGCATCCTCTATGTAAACTGACTCTGTAAGGATCCACTTGTCTTACTTACCCACCTTTAATCCACTGTCCAGAAAATGATAAAGAGAATAAAGAAATTAAGATGTAAAAACTGAAAATATAGACATTTACTTGACAAATGTCCACAAAAACAGAACATTTTAGCAGTTTTGACCTCAAGGTTTTGGTTTCGCAGCCAGCAGTGTTGCCACCTTGTTTTCAGTCTCTTTTTGCACTCTCATTTTCAACCTCGACTGGAAGCTGTTTTGAGTGGAAAGTCTCTGACAAACCTGCTTCCCACTGGGCACCAAACGGCAGTCAAACAAAGCCAGCAAATGGATAGACACTGGAGCATTTAGCAATTAAATGATATTTGCCTCAGCTGATGGAAAAGAGAGAGTTAAAAAAATAGAAGGAATATTGGACCTGCAATCAATAAATCTGATGGATGTGACAAAAGGTGATCACGTCTGGTTTGTTTTTTTGTTTACAGGCTGTTGATTTTCCCCAAGTGGCCAAAAAATATGCTAATGCTTTGTTGACTCTTCTGCTAATCTCTTTTTCTTTCCAATTAGCCATAATCCCCTAGATTCACACAAGCAAGATTATTTGCATAAATTTAAAGTTTCACCATAAAAGTTGCCGATCAAATATTCTATAAATGTTCTCCGTCATTCTTTTTATCAAATGAAACCTATTTAAACAAAGCCGGACACCTTCTGCTTGTGTTGTGTGTAAACATGACAGTGAAACATTCACCGTTCATTTCACTGTGACTTTTTCGGAGCTTTTGTGCTGGATGGGAGCGCAGACACGATTCAATTCACCGTATCTTTTATTTATTCATTTGTTCGTTTTCTTGAAGACGAGACAATCAGCAATTGTCTCGCCTTCGGCCGCTCATCCGACTCCGGGTACCGGGTATACGCTGGAGCCTGTCCCAGCTGACATCGCCGGGAGGCGGGGTACACCCTGGATAAAGTGCCAGTTTATGGCAGGGCCACAAAGTGAGACATTTATTCAATTGTATTACTTTGACTCTTGATTGTTCTAAAGAAATGATAATGCTAGTAATGTTATTAAAATTCCTGCTTGAACCGGGGAATTTTCCTCTTGAATTAAAAAAAGAAGCAAACTTTAATTAGAATTATTACCCTCGCCGAAGAGGAGGCGAGGGTATTGCAATTGGATGCGTTTGTTTGTTTGTCTGTCTGTCTGTCTGTCTGTTTGTTTGTCTGTCCGAGTGCATAAGTCAAAAACTAGTAACCCAATCAACTTGAAAATTTTACACAAGCAAGGTTCTGTCCGTGGCTCGGTCCTCCCCGAGAATGGCGTTGATCCGGATCTGGATCCAGATTCTAGAATTATTTTTACATCTGGAATCGTGCCTGTGCTGTAAACTGCCACTTTAAGAGGGAGGGACACGAATGGCATGATGGGAAAAAGAGTCCAGAAGGAGTCTTGTAGTACGTTCCGGAGCAGCAAGCTAGAGCAGGTTTGGCCCCTCTGATCCGGAAGCCCTGTTTACTGTCTCACAAGATCCAATAGTCTATTGGAGGCGAGGGTCTGCAATCTCTGATTGTCGTTTTCTAGTTAGAATTATTTCTGTGTTGGAGTAGAGCGTCTATGAAACGGCATGCTGATTTTGAGGTTAAACTTCTCTTTGTTACGCTGTGTGATTTATCTCTGTGTAAGAGCATTGAGCTCTTACAATGTGAATCTTTGTTGGAAACACCTTTTTGTCCGTGTAGAATTGCATATTGGACATTTAACCACAGAGTTGCAATAGAAGCCTGGCAGCTGAAAGGCCACAGCCATTATGGTACAATAACAAAGTAGAATTGCGGGTACACTTTCAGAAGACACCGGTTCCCTTGCCTGTAGTAGGTGACCATGGTGCCGCCGCCACCCAGACGTATTAAGCCTTCGTTGGTGACGCGGTGGAGCCTTAGGAGAGAGCTGAACAAAGTGTTCTCACCTCAGTGCTCCCTGCTTGTCTTGACCTTCATTAAAATGCCATGTCCTCTCACAATTAATGCCTTCATAATAATATGGGGGAAATTAACCTGCGGCTCAAACACGCGAAAGGTGTCAGTTTAAGCAACTGCTTGGCACTTGTGGAGTTTGTGTCTCGTAATGAGGGACTTCCGCGGTGCCACGGATAACAATTCATACATGTATACAATAAAAACACAACCGTAGGTATCCTCTAACTCCTCTGAATTTACAATTCATTCCCTCTATCTCATAAAATATTTGCTCTTATTTCATGTTCTGTGTAACAATCTGTTTCAAATTTCATAACATTTAGAAGCATGGAGGAAGTAGCTCTGAGCAGATCATCAAAAAGGAATATAACCACCATCTTTCTCAGCCAGGTGATGCCACAAGGTTGAGATTACTCACTGTAAAGAGTGAAATGATGAACACTCATGTCAGGAGCCAGCGCTGAGGAGGAAGAGGAAAGTGACAGGCTTCCTTTGTGGTGAAGCAAGATTCCACTCTGATGTGTGGCATAATCAATTACTACAAATCTGAATCACCTCAGCTGTAACCTCAAGTGTTATTTTAATACGTTCAACCAACATTTCAACCAACAGAATTAATGCCTTAGTTTCAAATATTCAAGACTCCTAATAATCTTTGGTAATAAGAAAATAAGTTGAGCCAATCAATGCTTTTACATTTTTATAGGAACCAGTTCCCGGTTCCAGCAAAGCACCAGATCGATTATGCAACTTGGTATTTGTCAGTCCAACCAATGAACTTAGAGCAACTTCGCTGTGTTTGTTCATCAATCTTGTTTCGAACCACCGCAGGCTGCGCTGGGACACCAGCTGCGAGCTTCCCGGCCAGCACCAAATGTCTGACAGACAATGCCAAAGCTGCTTTGTGTTTGCTGGATGCATAAATAAGCGACTGCCAGTTCAGCCCTTACCTTTCATAACCAACATAAATTCATAAAAACACACGTTAGCTGATTAAATGAACATACCTTCTGAATGCCCTTTATCCTACTGGCAGTGGGGTGCTACACAAATGCGTCCCCTCCCAAAAACATTTATCATTTGTGCTTTTCTCTCATGTTTGAGTGGAGTCCATGAGAAAACAATGCTTATATTCTATAACCTTTCAATTTGATTGGATTCTTCAGTTATAGCCTTAAGGTGTTTTAATGGATGACGAGATGCCGTCAGATATCTGGATTATTTTAAGGTGTGGCCTCTTGGTAATTCTTCAAACCATTACAAGACTCTGATAGACACTGCTATTAATATAGGATGAAAATGCTTATGATATGACATGATATCATGATAAAAAGAAATGGATTCGGGAGACAAGCTGCATCATTTCAGACTTGGAATAACAATAGAAAACCCTTGACTTAACAAAACAAGCAGTGCAGCATTGCTCCAACATCATAGCATGTTTGCAATAGAATACTGCGTAACACACAGCAGCCTCTGTAGTGTGATTGTTCCGGCATCTTGTGCTGTCTCCAGAGCTCGAGCATGTGTTTGAGGCAGCTGCTAACTGCTACTAACTGCTTTTTAAATAATTTATTTGGGAATTGCAAACATAGCACACTGTGGAAACATCACACCTCATGTCCTGTCCTATCATTACAAGTCATAATAAAGGGAGCTAGAGGCAAACATCGGGGTTTGTGAATAGAAGGTTTGCTACATTTGATGTAAACTTGGAAAAGTTTACCCCAAGTGGAACCTTTTTTCTTTTTAAGATTTGTGAAAATAATGGCCATTTCCAGCAGTTACACTGATGAAACTGCCCAAATCTATGTTGGTGAGGTTTTCATTTATGCAGAGGAATATCTCAAGAGCATTTGATTAATGTTAATGAATTAATTCTCACACACTGTCTTTTTTTATCCTATCTTTCCCACTGTATTCACTGTATCCATTCCTCTGTTGTGATCCCTAATGTCTCATCTACAATGTTTCATTCAAATTTTAGCCTCAGTTTCTGCTGCAGTTCGGCATTTTGGTTACACGATCGCTGCATGTCAAGCCTTCCAAAACAAGCAGACTCTTCTCTACTGTCCAATTATTTTGTGGAGTGAATTTTGAATTTAATTCCACCAAACGTCTTCCTGGGCATGAATACAAAGTTTTAATTCATTTTATAAAATCCATGTGGAGGATTTTTTTCTAGTGCTTTATTTCAGCTCATCAGAAACTCTCACTTTTACACACCCTCGTGCTTCTCATCCAGATGCCTTCCCTTCAGTCCGTGGCCAACGAGCCAAACCCTTCTAACTCATGCTTAATGTGAACCAGCACCTTTGGTGAGTTTTAGCAAAAACAGTTACCAAATATGGTTTGGTTTGGGAGAGGATTAGTGTGAGTTTGCTTTCACACGGGACACAAACTCTTGTGAATGTGACCCACGCGGGTAAATTCTGTGTCTGCTTGAGACGCTGGGCGGATGAATGTCTTCTATACTTGTTGTGTTGTAATTACTGAAGCTCTATACACTACCAATTTACACTTTTAATCTCTCTTCGATCCACATGACTCTTTCTATGGTGACCTTTGTTCAGATAACTCTTACTTTCATTTATTCAACTTTATAAAGTAACTCCCCAAATGAGCAGCCATCAAGCAGACCTGTAATTGAAGCGATCGGTGCCAGAAGCCACTGCATCAATTTGGCCCATAATGCTGTACCTTTCAGTTCACATTAAGCCACACGGAAAATGACATTTGATTTATTTTCGAACACACAGGAATCCCAGCTGACCTTCTCGTTAGCAGGAACCCTGCAGCCAGTGCCACTCCCGAATGTCTTTGCATTAACAGCGGTCAAATTGTCTTATTGTTTATTTGGTTTCAACCTCCTAAAATATTAAGATGCACCGAAGCAGGCCAAAGTGAATTTGTGCTCAAAATAATTTGGGCAAATCTTTACATCATCTCAATTAGTGCATTGCGGCGCTCCCCTCTGCTGCACACACTCTTTGTGCTCCTGGCAGATAAGACCGATGTAGTTAGGAAACAATTGCCCTGCAGCTTGCCGGAGAACACAGACTGGAACATGTCACATGTCTTCTTCCCCTTCAGGATGTCTGCTTGAAGGGTTCAGAACACAAGCTTCCATTTTCAAAATGTCTCATCATGCAATATTTGAGTGCCGGCCTCTTTGTTCTACTTTTATCATTCATTAAAGAGTACGATTCTCTTTCCGCTGCACAATGCAAATGTGGAGCACATGGATTCACCTGTGTACACATAAGCACAAAAGTGTCTGTGTACTACAGGAGTGTGTGTGGCATAGCGAATATGTCTGTTCCCAAGACAACAGATAATAGTCATTACTACAGGACAAACAGATTACACAGCGCGGTACTGTCCGAGAAGACCAAACATCAACTCAATGCTTTGATAAACTAGTGTGGAAAAATAAATAACTTGTGAGCCTCATGATTTTTTTTTTTTTAATCTAATCACATCTAAGTATTGCCTGTGATGTGAAATGTTTTAGAACGTGAGCAGCAGAGGCTTGTAACTAAAAGAAATAGCGGCAATTACAGGAAACTGTCATCAGCTCCTCCATCATTGCGCATTCATGATTAACAGTAGCCAAGCGGATGCTATTTATTGCACAAATGTCTCAATTACTTTTACAAGTAGTAACTCATGCAAAAATAAATGACTTATCAATGATAATATTTCAGTGTTGAACATGTTAAATAATAAATGATCATCAATGTTAAATCATCCTCTTCAGATCATCTGCTTGAAAGCTGAGGTAATCTGCACAGTTGAATTGTAGCACACATTAAATCAAAGTTGTAATTTCTTCACAGCTGCCTCTGTGATTCATTATGTCCTAATTACTCTACAAGAACAAATTTAAGCAAAAATAATCAATATCAATTAATTGGTTAATCTTTAGGGAAGGAGGGAAGAAGACAGATGTCTGGGTGGAATACAACTCTGTCTTTAGAAATAATTAGAAATGACTAATATTTTAGGGCATTTTTGATGCATCTTTAACAACATATTGTGATTTTTCAACAGCAGCAAAAAGGCTTTTTAAATATTTTTCCTCTGCATATTGTAGATTACAGCTAATTCTATAGGAACAGAAAAGTAATGTTTTATAGCTATGGTCTTTTTTTTTCTTTGCTATTCACAGGTCACCATCAAATTTGATGCGAAACACATTCCCATTTGCAGTCAGCACAAAAGTTAATATTTTTAAAAATAAATTGCCTTTTAAATTTGTCCTGCAGCCAGTTGAGTGATTGATCTATAGGTAGCGATGACGTGTTCTATATGGGCAATGCAGAATCTTTATAGAGAGCTAAACATGATGCTGACATGCTTTGGGATCTGATGTGTGCTGATTATGGGAAGAAGCAAATTAAATGTAAATCAGTTAATCAAGTGAGTGAACGGAGACAGGCAAAGGTTATTACATTTTTTTGATGAAATGATTGTAAGGGGACATGACTGATAGTTCAGCATCGATCCATCCAGTCCATTCTTCCCAGAGGTGAACCATCATTGAAATGGCTCTGAAAAGTCTGCAGGTGTGTGTTGCGTATCAAATTGCATGCTATTGGACTTAGTTTTGTTCGGTGCAAGTCTGTTATTATAAAGCCCTCAGCTCAGTATGTGCTATCTGTACTAGTAAATGTAGCTGAGAGAGTTAAAACAATAACTGCTTTATAGAAATGACACAGAGAAAAACATAACCATAGCTGCTGTGGTCCGCCTGATAAAACAGCCGAGCTGCTGGGGTCACCTGTGGTCTATTGTGGGGCCGCTGTACACTAGGTAGCAGCAAAGGAACACTTATTGGACACCCTTTAACTGTTGAAGAGTTTCAGGGCTGGGCTTTGCTCACTAATGAAACAACAAACCGTGGAATAGAGTGGAATGGATTTTGCCCTGAATTGGAGTCATTTCACAGTGTGAGGTTCTTATTCACAGTCTGTTCATTCGAGACAATAAATAGTTTGGGGAGGAGAAGCGTGTAGGGAGGCAAACCCATCCATCCATACATCTATTTTCTTGTAGATGAGATGATCGTTTCAACTGCAGCCACTTCGCCGCCTTGTGGGTCACGGGTTTTGCTGTAGTGTCACCTATCCCAGCTGGCTATGGGCAGCAGGCGGGGTACATCGATAGCGCATTGCGGGGCCCCACAGAGAAGATGGGACAACCACTCACACCTATGGGCAATTTGGAGTGATCAATTCACCTGAATTGCTTGTTTTTGGAGAAACTGGAGAACTCAGAGAAAATGTTTGATGAGAACAATTGCCCTGGAATGCAAAATTCACCTTTGAGAGCACAAATCAACGAATATCTTTCAAATAATTGGTGAAAAAATCCTTGACAAATATTTGTTTTAGGTGGTTATTGGAGTGATTAAAATGCTAATTCATGGTGAGTGTTTTTACACTGATTTAGACCTTGAATAGAGTTACTAGCTGTGGTAGAATAGCTATAATCAACATGGCATTCAGACCTGAATAAGCAAGAGCAGCTTCATTCATATTGTCATTTCTGGGCTGTAAATCTCCAGAAAAGTATATCAAATCTTTTTAAATGACTTTTGGAAATGAAAACAAAATAATGGATGAAGCCCATTAATAGACCCGTAGGCTGATTTTCCAAAATGTCATTATGTGACTCAGCAGCTTGGGATCTGAAGCTAAAGTTTAATTAAACTAAAAGCTTCACTGGCTCCATCATGATGCCTTTTTAGACCATCCCCCAAACTCTTAGACATCTCCGGAAAGTGACTATTTGGCCGATCTTTCAGATCAAGTAAGATAAATTGAGGCAACACATTTTTGTGACATACAACTACTCCATACCCATTTTTGGCAGCGCTCGCTGATTCTCAAGGGTCTTTCTTGTTTCATCATTGTTGTAAGCAACAACATATGCTCATGATGCTGCCACTAATTCACAAACATCCTGGTCTGGGTTTTTGTAAAGAGGCCAGACTTTGGTTCAATATTCCTGCCGCACTAATTTCCAATGTCTGTCTGCTCTTTTCACAGGCTATGGCCACGCAGCTCCTGGAACTGATGCAGGGAAAGCCTTTTGCATGTTTTATGCTGTCCTCGGAATCCCTTTGACTCTCGTCATGTTTCAAAGTCTCGGCGAGAGGATGAACACTTTTGTCAAGTACCTCCTAAAACGTATAAAGAAGTGCTGTGGCATGAACATCACCGATGTGTCCATGGAGAACATGGTAACTGTAGGATTCTTCTCCTGTGTTGGAACGCTGTGCATCGGGGCGGCTGCCTTTTCCCATTATGAGGACTGGAGTTTTTTCCAATCGTATTATTACTGCTTCATCACCTTAACAACTATAGGCTTCGGGGACTTTGTGGCCCTTCAAAAGAACAAAGCCCTTCAGAAGAAGCCTGTATATGTGGCCTTTAGCTTCATGTACATCCTGGTGGGCCTGACGGTCATCGGGGCCTTCCTCAACCTGGTGGTGCTACGCTTCCTGACAATGAACAGCGAGGACGAGCGCCGGGACGCTGAAGAACGGGCCTCGCTAGCTGGCAACCGGAACAGCATGATCATCCATATCCAGGACGAATCGCTGCCGCGGGGCCGGCGGCGACGGGGGCCGTACCAAGCCGAGGTGACTGATTTGCAGTCAGTGTGCTCCTGTATGCACTACCACTCGCATGACTTCAGCTCTGGGGGAGGGATGGGGGGCCTGGGCTGTGCCTTCTCCCATCAGAATTCCTTCAGCTCGCAGCTGAATCCGAATCAATACTTTCACTCGGTTTCCTACAGGATTGAGGAGATCTCGCCCAGCACCTTGAAAAACAGCTTCTTCCCTTCGCCCATCAGCTCGGTGTCTCCGGGCCTCCATAGCTTCACAGACAGTCACCAGCTCATGAGGAGAAGGAAATCCATTTAACCCCAACCTAGACAGGACAAAAGAATCTCCATCTTTTATACACAAGGTCAAACGTTTTCAATGCTGCTCCTTACCAAATCTTATTTCAGCACCTTTTCCTCTTTTTAGTGGCGTGTATTATAGCAAGTATTCTTCAGAACTGACGGATATTACGCAGAGGGGCAAATTTGGACACAATGGAATGCAAAGCATGAAGCATGGATGTCTATTTTTTCAAGATATTGCGCCATTTACACAAACAATAAGAGAAGTCCTTATTTCATATTTACAATACAAAGTTGATATATTCACTTTGGTTACATACTAAATGATGCACACTTGGGGGGAAATGCTATTTTTCCAAAAAAAGGGAGTATGCTCATTTCACCTTGAAAACAAACGTTTACCGCTCTGTACGATTCTATTGCCTCACTGCAAACAGAGATCTTAAAACGACTTGAAGCATCAGGTATTCTTGTCTATAAGCAATCATAGGTTCCAATGGTTTTGCCACACACCAAGCCGAACAATTGCTGCCAACGTTAGCATGTGCATTAGATTTTATTTTATGAGCGTGCCATTATCTTTTTGTCAAACATCTGTATGAAGGGCATCTGTGTTCGATTATGAGGATCATGCGGCTGATCATTTCACTGCCGTGCAGAATCCCATCTGGCCACAAAAGCTTTAACATCACCCACAGCCTTTTTTCCACCATGAAAGTTCAAGTTGACCCAAAGGGAAGTCCAACAACTCCTACAAGTAAACCCATTTGTCGGTTTTAGTTTATCATGTGTTCCACACACAATCACATTGAGCATCAGTTGTTGTTATTTTTTTTAAATGTTAAGCATTCATACAGGGATAAGGCAGCATAGTGTCATGGCAATCAAACAAATGTGTGTACATGGAAACAAATGTATATTTTTCTTCCCCTGACTGTGTTTCAGGTGCAACTGAATGTAACGCTACATTTATAAACCAAGCTGGAATCAACAGCACTACATAAATAATTGAGTACAGATTCTGATTTGTGTCTTTGGGGACATTTAGACAGGAAATCAGCATAAACTTTACATAAAACAGCATACATTTTTGACCTGTGGATAAAAGAAAAAAAACCTGATCATTTTCACCACGCTAGAGAAACACAAAAGGGTCTTTCAGCGACAGATTTTTAAAAAAAGGAAGGTTGAGACTGACTGTGTTTTCCCCATATGGATCGACTTTAGTTTTCCCCGTATGGATCAAACTGCAAAAGATGTTGATCCTATAATTCCAATGACGCAAGTCAACGCCATTAATTTGCAAATATCCGAAGTGTAAAACTTGAATTTATGAGCAATGAATAATCCCTCATGAGATTACTTTGCTATAATCGTTTTTAACATACCACTTCATAATAAAGACATGATATAACTTTTATTAAACAGGCTACTGGGTGTGACAGTTAGTTAGCTGGCGAGGGAGCTGGAGCTGCAGGTTGTCAGAAAGCAATCCGACGACTCGGTTAAATAAATTGAGTAATACAAACCGAAACAATATATCTGAGAGGATCAGAAGGTGGATTGTTCCTTTAAGGACTTTTTTTCTCATTTTTCTTTTTACAAAATATCAATTAAATAACTCCTTTTGAATTTATAAACAGTGGGAATTTTAACCAAAGCATATGCAATGCAGTCCTGATTAGTTCATTATGCATGTCTGACCCTCCACATAAACCCTGCTCAGATCTAACCTGCTTGTTTTGATGGAGAACCATGCAGACCCAAACTGACAACTCTTGAGGTTTGAGATGTACTTTGGAGCCATTAGGCAACCTGCTAAATGCATCAACATGGAAGCCAGCAGAAACAGGAGTTAATTTGAGGGGACAGTTTAGAGCTCAGATGCAAAAAATGTCATTGCATCAGTATGATCCTCAAAGTCTCCCTCAAGTATTGGAATAAAACAATGAATGAGGACCACATCTTTGAAAAATAAGGGCAAGACCATTTTTGTGCAATGAGTCTGGAAAGAATCTAAAATTAACGCTAGTCATCTTAAGAGCATTTTGTCTGAAGAAAGATTCACAACAGGAGCTGCTTCTTTTCCAAAGCTTCTCAAACTGTAAATGAATGAATCACAACTTTTGAACAAACAAACACAATTTCAGAAGTGCATCAGTCAACCGATGCAAGGTACACAACACATATAGTGTGAATGACACTGAGATGCATCATCTCAATAAGGCCTGGCCTGTGCCTGGCCCACATATGTACACCAAAAGCCAGATTTCATTGTAGACCACGTTCACACGTAGCCGTTTTTTTTAAAACCGAATATCCTTTCCACTTCGCTTAGATTTTTTTTTAACCCACACAACCTTGTTTAAAAAAAGAAAACTCCATCCATACCTAACCGAATAAGAGCGTTGTTAAACATATTCATAAACATGCCAAACCAATCAGCGGCGTAAAAACGTGGTTCGCACATGTGACGTCAGAGTAGTTTTGGTCCCAGGCAGTGACTTTGAAACCTAAAACTACTACGTTTTTGGAGATATACCCGGCTACGTGTGGACAACATTTTCACAATCATCAAGAATCTAAATCTGGCAGGATTAAAAAGCAAATATTTATAAATGCTTTTTTAAGCTTTACATGTACAGTATATTTAATCAGATATTATTTGTAATAACTGTAGCAAAGTTTCTTGGCATTGGGAGCTACTATATTTCCCTAAGCAAGATTTATCTCGCAATAAAAATAAAAATGTAAATAAAAAAAAACAGTATTTATGGAAACAATAATTCTTACTCCAAATTTCTGGACCTATCTGGAAATGCTACATAGCAATTATTTGCTGGCTGTTTTTTACAGGACTTCCATTATTTTCCCTGGTAGAAGAGCATTCCTTTTTTTTGGCAGTTTGTGAAATGCCATGAATCCTCTTCATCTGTCACAAATCTAACCAGGCGTGGAGTCTGAAATTAACCCTAAAAGCATTATTTCATTATTGGAACTATAAGATTTGTCTAACTTCCCTGTACAATATGTTTATAACAACCTTTGGAATAAGAAGGCCTTTTAGCGGCTGAGATGCATATATGTATTTTTACACAGCAGCATACGTGCCTTGGAGAAACAGTGGTCGGTGTTTCTGTTGACGTGGGTACAGTTAAATACGGTGGCTGAGGATCTGTTTGTGCTTTAGCAAACATAATGGAAGATTATGGAAGTGTGGCTGAGAAGAAAGCAGACAGACCCTTACCCTAGCAACAATGAATCAATACATAATTCTCCGGGTTGCTCCCGCCACCAAAAATATGTGAATTAGGCAAATTGGTTACACTAAATTGCCCATAGGTGTGAGTCTGTGTGTGATTGATTGTCTGCCTGTATGTGGCCCTGTGATGAACTAGCGGTTTGTCCAGTGTGTACCCCGCCTCTTGCCCGTTGACTGCTGGGGTAGGCTCCGGCACATCCCCCCCCCGACCCAGTAATGGACAAAGCGGTTCGGAAAATTAATAAATGAATTTTAATCAAGAATTATGAACAAAAGTGCAAAAAATTAGACTAGAGTTTTAATGTGGTGGAATTATCCATGTTTTGTACTGATATTCACACACAATAAGTGTCATCTGCTTTCCGTTCAGTTCACACTCAAACCTTTCCAAGCTTCATTTTGGGGGAATGTATCAGCCATAATGGATCGGGTTTTTTTTAAAGGCAGCCGCACACAGATGAGCTCGTTTGTTTTTCATGAGATCCAAGTCAGATTGTTTTCCATATCCTTCCCACACAAACACACACACACACACACATATATTACTCAGATGTGTCTGCCATCATGCTACATAACTTATTGATGGTCCTTGACTGAATGTTACTCTATAACACAGGTGGCACAGAGAAACAACAGAGTAACTGCGTGAAATGTTGTTGTTTTTCCTCTTGGTTCCCTGCCACATGGCATTAAATGGCACAAAGGTGAATCCAATCCTGATGGCTCAAAGCTGTCGTTTGAAAAAAAAAGCATTTCTTATGTAGCTGTGCTTGGCTTCACTGCATGTGGCAGTATGCGCAGGCCATCGCTCTGTCAATAGTGCTATGTTTCCTTTGACAGAGACAAAACTTGCACTACAATCTGTGTAATACAATATAATATAAAGGTTGTGTTCCATAACTACTTGTGAAATATCATTTGCGATAGGTTCTTCTGTGGGTCTGATGAACAAAAAAAAAAAAGCCATGTATCGTAATCCTTACAGGAGATTATTTCCCATCTCATTTGCATCCATGTGGTATGATGGTTTAATTGGTCTCAATTTTAAACTGATGTCAGTAAAGAACACTCCCATAAGCGTTTCCTAACTTTTCAACACAGAGGAGAATGTTTAGAATACAGAAAATAATTACATATTTTTTCGCATTTTGTTTCTCTCCTTGGTGAGTGTGTGTGCATGATTTGGTGTGAGTGTGACTCACTGGGTTCCCATGGCCTGGGTGAAGCCATAACACACTTGAATAAAAATGATGAGCCTCCTTTTGAAATCCTCTGTCTTCTTCTTGGAGGCTAACTTAATTATCCAGCTGCTCCACTGACAACTTATTTATTTACTAATTAGTTGTTATTTGTTAAAAACAGTAACATTGAGGCCTGTGCAATAGCATCACTCCTTCATCGCGTTCTAAAATAGCTGTACGTCATTTTCACAAATGAACTATAGTTTCACCGAACAAACTCAAAGTGCATTTTTGTCATCGTTTCGGCTGAATCAAAGAGAAATCATTTCTGCAGCACATTTTAAAGCAGAAAAGAGGATCAACAGGGCAGACAAAGAAACCCATGCATTTATCCAAGCAGAGTTCAAGAAATCAATGAGCAATATAAAAGCAAACAGAAAATAAATCATCCTGGAGTATTTCATTGACAAATATTCCATTTTCACTAATGTTTCCAGGTTTAAAGTCAATGGTAGATAAGTATGGTTTTCAAGCCAGGACTATCTACTGATGAATACAAACACTCTGAACTAAACACGTTTCAAGAGGAAGATAACCTAAATAAATACCATTCAATGTAAAGTTAAAAACAAGCAATAAACAATAAAAGTGAAGTGAAGTGAAGTATATAATACGCAGTACGTATTATCTAGATAACACTGCAAGTGAACATTCTTAAAATTTAGCGACAGCAAGTCGCTAAATTAGTGAAATTTTGTGTTTCCTTTGTGCAACAAATACTGCACATATTGGGAAATTAGTCTTCTTCAAAAACCAATTCCGGAGCAACCCTGTATCATAGAATACCAGGAATTACACATTATGGCAGAATTTGGCTTAAAAGGAATCTTTGCTGTCCAGATGCCGCCTTCTCCTCTGCGAATGGTCCATGCAGTGCAGCTGGATGATCAGTCGGTGGGAGAATGAGCAGGCAACATCCCTTTTTATCCCTTCCCACACTGCAGTAATTACACTGTCAGCTGTGAACGTCAGGCAACGCAGAAGACGACACAATAAGAACAGTGGCAGAGAGGCGTTAAGGCCATTTCTTAGAGTCAAGCCTGTAATTTTGCATCTTAAATAAAATGTAAGTGCAGCCATGTTGTTCTGCAGGGGGACCATCTTCATACCAACAATATGATGGAGCTTTGCAATAAGCAGTTTCCGACACGATTCCTTTTCTGGTGCCCTAAGTAAACGAGCAAGACAGTGGAAGACGGGAGATTTTCAGCAATGATTGAGTCTGATGAAAAACGGATCTGCCGTAGGAGGCACAACTGCCCACTAATACGAGCCTCATCCATCGCAGGAACACTTTGAAGCCGCCTGTCTCTAAATATGATGAATGAGGCTGACAACGGAATGACGGGCGGACATTTAAAACAAGCAGCTGTCTGAACGTCATTAAGCTCTGCAGATATTTCTGCAGGCAATACACATCACATCATGTTCATATCTGGCCTGTCTGAATATATTTACCCGGACAACTCTCACCCGAGCCTGGACTTGGACACAATTTGATGCAAGTTTAACGGAGAGACTTTCCCCCACCGCCACTGAGATACATCATTTTTTTGTAATCACTTTTATTTATGTAGTTTGAAGGTTTAAAATCATTCTATAACACTGCTCATTGACATATCTCATTTGTGGCTTTGATTCCAGACAATTAAAAAAATATATATAATAATCCAGGATTAATCTCATAATTTTGTTCAAAAATAAGCATTTGAAATATAAATGCATTTCATATGGCAGGCTATAACACTATAAATGTGCTGCTGCAAATTAATGTTCTTAATTCACTTTTGCATGTCTTTGTAAAGGGACACTTTTGACTTGTGCTTGTTTTGGGACATTTGAGGGGTTTCTGAAATTCAGGCTGAGTGAGAATAACTTTCAGTAACATTTCTCCAACTACGTATGAATGCAACACGGCTTGTTGCGATAACTTCTGGCAACATTGTTTTTTACACCAACTGTTCCTGATTATACGCAGAGGAGGTCTGGCACCATCTAGTGGGATATAAATAGTGCTTCTCAGCCCGACTTCATTTTTTGTTAACATTACTTTTATAGCAATATAAAGTAAAGTCACATATGATGAAAACAAACACATGACAACAAGACCTTCCCATGTGCGCACATGCTGTCTACCAAGCTGGGGGCCATCAGAGAAAACTCTGACCCTAATCTACTTACCGGTAATCACATTATGGCTGCTAAAACCCTTGTCCCAGGGGACATGGACCAAACAAACAGGGAGGTCAAGAAGATGAACGACGGTGCTTCGAGAAGTGATTCGCGTAAAATGAAAGCCAGAGATATTTTCTAAATCTGTGAGTATATGATGGCAAAGAAACAAAGACTCGTTTAAAAATGGTTTTACAGCAAGGATTAAAATGCAGCCGGATTGTGCAGCAGCTTGATGTTAAAACTAGACTTCAAGCTGAATATCGATTGGAAAACATTTTTAATCTTTAAATTGTGTCGTGCGCTTTCGCTGAACCAGTTTCAAAACTGCTGTTCAAAGTCAGAATCTTGGCTACCAGTGGAGGATATATACGTACGTGTAAGTGAAGACACAATAGTCATAATGCCAGACAATGTATTTACACCCTAAGAAGCCTGTGATCCTTTACCGATGGCTCACTCATTTGAAATTCGCAATTAAGTCTGCAGTTCTAAATGTTAGCAAGATATGAGTTTCTCCATTTATCGAAAGCTGTGGTAGAAATAAACCAGCTGTTAATAAAAGGGCAGTTGTTCAGATGCTGCAAGTATCGTCAAATAATCTCTGGCAGGGCCTTTGTGAGGAATTAAAGAACCCTAAAGCCTTGATACAATATGTCATTTTACAAAGAAATGCTCAAATTAAACATTTCGATATAGACTGTCTATATTGTAAATTGTTAAACTGTCATGGTTTAGCGTACAGCATTTAAAAGATGGAATAGGTTCCAACAAGATACCTGGTCATTTTAGTTCTGATTTTTATGAGTCACCGATGTCTCCTTTGTTCAGGCGCCTCCACAGCGGCAAGAAATGTTGACCGCCCGACTTAAAAATACCATGTTGCATCTGAATGGTCAAAACCCCAGACTGGCAGCTAAAAATGGCTGCAATTCAGAACCACCTGGCCTCCATCTCTCAGCTACACATGGAAAAGAGGCAGCGGGTCGCCCTTCGGCCTGCTCACTGACCCAGGAGGGCGTGGCACAGTCGGACTTGCTGCTCAAGCCACCCGGGCCTCACCTGGAGAGGGAGCCTGGGAGTCAGCGAGTCCGACGCCCTCTGACGCTCGCTCCCCTGGAGCTGTCAGAGGAAGTGAGAGAGGCTCAGAGACAAAAATTGAAGTTCATACAGCAAGATGCCAAACCGGCCTCCTGTAAGCCAGATGGGACAGTGAATGAGGGCGGTACAAAGATGGCGAATTCCTGTGCGAGACAGAGACCATTGAAAGCAACAGTACACCCTTTGGCTTCTGCAGAACTACTCAAAGCCCAACGCAAATCCTCAAGACCTCAGCTGACACCGTCCAAACCCACAGATTCGAACAGGGACTCCCATCGAGAGGTGGTGTGTCGAGGCACTCCAGCTCCTTTGTGCGGCCGGCCTGCCCCTCCTTTCATTTCTCCCACCGCATCTGCTGCCGAGAGTGTACGTCAAGACCCCAGCACCCTCCAGCAGGAGATGGGGAAGAGACGATTGAGGCTGAGGAGAGCACAATGCCTAGAAGTGGAGGCGAGCCGTCGCAAGGTGTCCGAGGCAAAGGGGGGGGGGGGCAGTAATATACTGGGAAAGGCATCAAGAAGCCACTGCAGCCTCCCTGGAGTATGGAAATATAATAAAGACAAGCCATCACAACCAGCCAGCAGTCTGTAAGATGCATTTGGAATGGACGGTCGGCTGAAGGTGGAAGCAGTGAGCGTCTCCCAAATGGTGTTAAACCAATTGCTTCTAATTTGAGATTAAAAAGAAAAAAAAAAGCCTTGGTCACAAAGTATGATTACGCATCCCTTCTTGAACGCATCCAACTGTAATTAAATAGGATCTTCCAGAACATTACGAAATGTTTTTGCACTCACAAATGTACTTGTTTCACAAAGAAACCCACCAGAAGCATGCTTCAGTCCCAAGATGGAGCTTAATTTGTATTAAACAAGGATACAGGGGCATTTTTCTTTCTCAGCAGGTGTAAAATATGTAGAAATCAGAAAATGCTTTCTAAATTTGTACCATTGTAAGAGTTGAAGAATCTTATGAGTCTAATAACTCAAATTGTTCTTTCTACAGAAAAGGAAAATGAAGAACATAATAGAGATATATTATTTGCAATAGATTATTCATCCATGCTTTAATCAAATGAAATTAATCATACAAGGTATTACAGTAAACTCTCTTAGGAAAGCTACAATGTAGCAGATTTTGCTGGCACAAAGCAAAAGCCTCATTAATGGTCTGGTGCACTTTCTCTTGTGCTCCCAAAATAGGAAACAAATCAATAAATGAGAAGCCTTTAATAAAAGTGCACACCAGGTCATTGCTCTAAGTTATGGATTGTCCCGTTTCCAAAAATTACTCCTCAGGTCAGACGATGCATCGCTTCAATTACTTCTGCCTCTGGGAGAGTCACAATCGATGGTGATGATCCAAAAAGGGGAAATAGATCAGATATTTGTCTAAAATACAAAGTTTGAGGTGAACTTTTCTGAGCGAGCTGCAGTCAGTGAATGTTATTTTATAATTAAGTGATTATTAAACACAACTTTTATCAGTGAAACCATGCGTTTGTGTTAAAAATGATTAAAAAAACCCATGTAACTTTGAATTTAATTTCAATAAAACAAAGTTCAAAATGCCTCCACTTCTCTTAAGGAGTTTAGTAATTTTATCGGCTGTACCACAATTGGACTTGAAGCGTGCATCAGCATTGTTTTCTAATTCTCAATTGATAGGCCTCCTCTTTCACCCACAATGCACTGCACTCTGGATGTCGGCCAGTGCTTCGTTTGACCTTAAATAGATCTCTATAAATTCACTCACTGATTAGTCAGTCAATTTATTCTCATCAAATGCTTCAGCCTCTTGTCTGCTTTCCTCCTCCTCACTTTTCTTCCCACGCTAGACTTCACCGATGAAGATGAAAGTTTCCCCTTCCGTCTGTCGGTTAAAGAAATGAACACCTGTTAGGTGCTGCCGAGACAAATTTACATTACAAATCTGGAATGTCAAATATCACCCTTTGTGGAAATGAAAGGTAGTTTGGAACAATCTTTTCTTACTCTTTCACAGACGATAGCACTTGGTTTGAATTCAGGAAACGTTTCCATCGACCCCAAGATCAAAGCCGGCGTGAAAGTTGGCGAAAGAAGCATAAAAAATGTATTCTTGGCTGTTGAATATCAATGAAAGGATTAATGCTAGTGTTAAAACATTGAAATGGTGAATTTAAAATGCTTTTACCATGTAAAATTTATATAGCATGGTAGCAAATGGTTAACAGATCCAGTAGCGATTGAGCTATTATTGGGCTAATCTTGTGTCATGTTCTTGTCCTCTGTTGGTTTCAAGCATTTTGTCGGCCAAAAAAAAAATCAGACAGTTCCTGACTTTCCCTGTGGTTCGTCAGGTACGATAGATTTATCAAGTTCCTCTTTTTCACTGAAAACAGATTACTGCTGTCAGAAAAGATTTGTATCCATGTTGTGATAGCATGATAGATGACGAGCGAACTAAAGAGGCCCCGGCAAGATAATTTATTTTCATCTCCTGATACATAAACTAATTCTCTCACTCATTTTCAGCCCCGACAGATGCTGACTCAAGTGGCATCACTTGGAGCTATTTATCAAACCAGCTCACGTAATCCACACGGTCTGTATTTCAAAACCAGAATAAAATAGGACAAGGCTTTCCATCTGTATTTATTATTTGTTTTTATTAATTTCACATCCAAGATATCATACTGTATTTCCCATATTTTAATAATCCTGTTATAAAAAAAAAATGTACCAATCATTTGGTGATGTATCATGCAAGTATGTTGCACCACAAATTGATTTTTTTTATCCATGTAAAAAGAAAACACAGGTTTGAGTCACAGATCCAGTTTCAGTACAAGCACATTGTTAAAATCTCATATTCATACTTTGAACATATTTTAGCAGGGCAGCTAAAAGCTAGCTGTCAGTCACATGACCGATGGCATTCTTCTGCGCTACACGGCGCCTGCAGCCTCACGCTCAGCTCCTTAGTCCTCTCACATGAGGCGACAGACAGTTCCTCTGACTGACACCATTACTCATGCAGTGCATCTGCCCCGGAGCGTCAGCCAACTGCCCATCCATTTCACACAGAGCCGATACACAGTATGGCCCGCACTCACTTCCATTGGATTTAAGATGGAAGCAATTGATAACTTGTTTGTTGTGATCACTATGTTCAAATATTGAGGCTGTGAGAACGTGCCTGAAGTCTACGCCTGGTTTTTTAAAATCGTCGAAGGATTTTAAGGAAGAAAATATTAACCCGAGAGTTTCCAGCATCAGGTCACTTGACGACCAGGAAGGATGTCTGAAACAGAAAACATTAGGATATACTGGAATAGGAATTTCTGCGTCCCACTGAATGTGTGTATTAATTCACACTTTGATTTTGAGTGTGACATTTACTCTGTTTTCACGTACAATGTGTATCCTATGAATTATCTTCCATTATCTGTGTTTAATTGGAAAATTATAAGAAGAATATAAAGTATAAATAATATATGTTTACAATCTGACTACAAGTGAAAAGTGGAGGGAAGTAAAATTCAAATCACCAAGTAAGAATGAGAGCAAGGAAGAAACACTGAGGCAATACCACCATTAATATATATATATATACATATACTTTATAATTTAGTGTTACATGCTAAATTATTTTTTTTAAACTATAGATGTGTGGCCTGACCTGATGTAGTCATGTCAAAGTAGCACATTACAGATCATGCATTTACCACAAATCTTCAAGCACTGTGTGTTCTGTAATCATTTCCCAAACTTAAATACAACCTTTCACCAAAAGTGTGTGGCTGGTTGAAGCCAACGCGGCCTGGCCCGGCCTGGCCCGGCCCGGCCCAGCAACAGTCCCAGGGCGGCTCCACTGGAGGCAGGATACAAGAAGCTGTGCCTTTACTTTGAGGGCAAAGCTTCACATCAGTGCAGCAAAAAAGAAGAGGAAAAAAGGGACAAAAATATCCCGAATGTTGGGTCTATAATTGGCCGTGCCTCTCAGACACTTTTTTCTATGTGTGAGAGCAGCCCAGTCAGGAACAGCAGAAGTAGCTTCATCCCCCAGTGAAACTCTACACTTTCCCCTCACATAGTTCCCTCCTACTCTATCCACTCATCAAGGTTTCTCAAGATCACCTCACTTCTTAACAACACGGTACACTGGATTGTTTCCCTGGATTATATAATCTTATTTTAATTTTTGACACATGCAGTGGAAATATTCCGGATTATAGACACTTGATGATGATTCTCCTGTGGCGCTGATTCAGGCTGTGAGTCAGAGAGAAAGAGAGAGAGACCTCAGTAACAGCGACAGAGTGACAGGCCAGGTAAGAAATAAAAACATAAAAAAAGTCATCCATCTGTCAGTTTTATCTCCATCTAAAGATCAAATATTGATTTGTCCTGGCGAGTTTTTGTTGTTGTTGTTTCCAGATGATGTTTTTTTCTTTTATTCTTGGGTTGCTGAAGGGAAAATACATTTTTTTCTTTATATGTTGGAAATGATGAACGCGGTGCTTCTGTTATAGACATCAACACAGCACAGTCGTCCTAGGTTTACCATTGAGAGAGGAAGTGGAGACGGGCCTGATGGTTTAAGAAATCTGGTCTCAAGTGCAGATGTTGACAAAGGGAAACCACCTTACATTTAAAAATTACCTTGGATATAGAAAATGTTGTAGGACGGTACCTAGAAAGAAATCATACTCAACTGCCTTCATATGCTTGCAGATTTTTTTTCTTTCCTTGAAGCTTGGCTGGGCTGAATTTATCGGGTTTTAAATGCATAATAATTGGGGCAATTAGAATGATTAAGCTTCCCTCATGATTAGCACCAGCAAAATCCAAGTAGTGGAAATGACCTAAAGCAGAATCAGATATGAGAACTTGTTTTGCCCTCGCAGTAAATAATGCCCTCTTTATTTTCCGGGCAGTACAGGTCAAGCCACAGTCGTGCAAAAACTGCTTTAAATTTACATCTCTCCACAATAACTTGCACAAATTCCTTTTTTATTAAAAATAAAATTATACAATTACTTAATCACACCACTTATGCTTCATTTATGGCTCCAAATTCCCCTGACTTTTATAGTCATATAAGTCTGGAATATATTTATCCTTACAAATATTGCAATCAATCAGCATGTTGAAGTTAATCATTGTACACTGCATTGCAAGGTGGAACTTTTTAATTTAACTTTAACTTTCCTTTTAATTAACTTGGAAATACCCTTATTATTATTATATTCAAGTCTCTAATGAAATAACATTCATCTGTCTGCTGAACAAAGGGAATCTGCCTTTTAGCTTAGCACAACGCGAAAGACAGCTAGAGTCCCTGAATTAAGCATTTTTTTGTTCAGTGAGTCAAAGAGGCAACAAGTGAAAATGATGAACTCTTTTATGAGGGTTGTGCTGGAAATCACTCAGGAATATTATTTATATGTCCAATTTCCACATCTCCAAGGCATTTGAGCGCAAGCTGGGTAAGTCATCTGACGCCCAGTATTGGGATAAATTAATTCATCTCACAGGTTGCACTTCATATTTAAGAAATATTAAAAATGTCCAGAAACAATATTCAAAATAAACAGATTAAATGAATGGGAAGAGAACTCTGTTGAAAGATGGTAAAGGACTTGTCCAAACTCCCACATTGTTTATAACTCAGACTTTCCTCAATCTTCCAGTGTGATCCCCCTCACACACACACACACACCACACACACCACACACACCACACACACACACACACACACACTATCACACAGTCAGGATGTTATGTCTATAGCCAGTCACACATCTGCCCTAATGGCAGGCATCACAACCACTGGTGGGCAATAAGGGAAAGAATAGTTTTGTGTTTATAACGTGTTTCATGTCAGTGTCATCCAGGCACAACAGAAACAGAGACAGGCTGAGGTGTTCTATTCTGGGAGATCGAATTATTACATCACAACCTTTGACAGCCCCATTTAAAAAGCAGAGCTATCAGACTTAAATTCAAACTTTGAAACCTCAGTGTGCAGAATGCATGTAGTGCAACACCAACAAACTGCACTGACACCTGGGCAGATACCGTGTAAAACTGTTGAGCAGTTAGTTCAGAAAACCTTTGGTGAGTGCAATCCTTGAAGGTTGAATCTGAAGCAGCCGGACTTCTGTTAGAGATTTGAAGATGTTTCCCATCTTATCCAAAGGGCTTCTTCAGTTTTAACTGGCAGGTTGGGAGTACAGATATTTAAAATCTTCTGAGGCCGCTAAAATACTGACAGCCCTTCAGGTCTCACCTTAATATTAGAGTCAAAAGTTATTATTGTTCTTATAGCAGATTTGCAGGCAAAGTGGTTAGTTGGCCCGATGGGGCATCTTGTGATGCAGAGAGCAAAGAGTGAAGATGAAACACCTTAAACCAGAAATAGAAATCAATCTTCTTCAGATTCAACTTTTCTGGATCGTCATGACACTGAGAAAAAATATACGCCAACATTGAGTGAGTCCCGTTTTCTCTGGGTTTATATTTATTGTATTATAAAACATGCTCACTGATTAACTTCAATCACACTACATGTGAATTCTCGATGTTTTGACTAACCTGTCCACAGCTTGACCAGCTTGATGGTGGTAATAACTTAAACAGGGCAATTCCAAACCGAGGCTGAGATGGAATTTCGACTGGGATTCAGGGTCACCTTGGTCTTTGTTATCCTGGCTTTGAGTCTCTCCAACGGGACAGTGCAAGCACAGAGAGCAGGTATGGCCGTATCAAATTTAATATTCTGATTCTGGTTATTATTGTTTTATGTTGTTTAATCCTGCTGAATTTATTTATGACAGGATGTAAAAACGTCCACTATGACTTGGCGTTTATCCTGGATACCTCATCCAGTGTTGGAAAGGACAATTTTGAGAAGATCAGGCAATGGGTGGCAAACATTGTCGAGTCTTTCGACGTGGCGCCTGACAAAACGAGAGTCGCTGTTGTTCGCTACAGTGACAGACCCACCATTGAGTTCAACCTGGGCAGATACAGAACCCTGGAGGAAGTGAAGCGGGCTGCACGTAACATACACTACCTGGGGGGGAATACAATGACTGGAGATGCTATTAGCTACACCACCACCAACATCTTCACAGAGCGGAGTGGAGCGAGACCCACAGCCAGGGGCATTCAGAGGGTGGCCATTCTCCTCACAGATGGCCGAAGCCAGGATTATGTTCTGGAACCCTCGAAGGCAGCTGCCAAAGCTGGCATAAGGATGTTTGCTGTGGGCATTGGGGAGGCACTGAAGGTGGAGCTGGAGGAGATTGCAGCCGAGCCAAAGAATGCCCACGTCTTCCATGTGACGGACTTTAACGCCATCGACAAGATCAGAGGCAGGCTGAGGAGGAGGCTGTGTGAGAGTAAGTCAGCCGTCAGACTAAGTGCCGACGCATCGCTCACACTGCATGCCTTCTGATTGAAGCCTCACTTTGAAGATCTTACCTCACCCTGAACATGTACTTAATCAAATTAGACCCCTTTTTACCCTTTAAACACCACAGGGAGGAAAGACCCCGACCACCACACCCCGCCCGAACCACAAAGAGCTGCTGCACATGCACGCAGTGCTATTGTGGCTTCTTTGTGATTGGATGTGAAACATGTGAGGGGGGCTGTTGCAGAAGTTGGCCTACAAATGACAGTTCTCTAACCAATACATTTCTGTGGTGTAGCTGCCTTTTTGACTGCTGCTTTTTTGCAGAGGTGTTTAGCACTAGAAAGTCTGTCTTATGCTAACCTCAGCGGATTTTCCACTATGGTGCAGAGAAAGCAGCTTACTTAGCCAAATGAATTCGATAAAATTGCCTTTGCATTAAAGTAATAGCATTATGTTGTCCGTGAGCTGTGTAGAGAAGGATCTGGGTGTTAGTGTTTTCACAAGGATGAATGCTGTGCACTCCAGATCTTAACACCCCATCAGATGAGGATCATTAATTCATCTCTCTGTAAATCTGGATGTAAATAACCTGACTGAAGAATGAATGAATGAAGAATTCATTCATTCTCCTAGGTGGGATATCACCTTGCAGAGTGATACTGATGCAACACGAAGGGTTGCTACTGAACTTTGAACTTGCTTGACTCCATAGATTACAATCTGTCAACCAATAATGTAGGTAACATAATAAAATGTGCAAACATGCATGATCAGAGCACATCACTGTGTCGTGTTATCCAAAGACTACATTTACTTTCTAAAATCTCCGCGAGTGAGTCTCCAAGTATATCAGTGGTCAGCACATCTGGCTCACTGAGCAACGGTTATTTTCACCCAGAAATTATAGCTCTAGTTTCAAGTGAGTCCGTCTTTCATCTTATATTTAAATCTGTAGTTTTAAAAGTGCACTCTATTGATTTTGTGTGTGGCTTCACTTAAAACCCACCTGTATGATTACTGCATTACAGAAAACGGGTATGGAAGCTAATTTCTAGCAGCTATAACGTAAAAAAAATAATATGACGGCTAACACAAGTCACAATAATAAAGACTGGTGGCTGTAAGGATAACCTGAGTAAAACATTTCTTTCCAAAGGCAGGTTTTACATTGGTTCAATTTTAACTCAAAGCCATGTCCCTAAATTATAGCTTCAGGGCCACAAGTGCAGGGAGCAGCTCAGTTATCCAGCATGCTCAGCCTCACAGCAGAGCAACGACAGAATCTATAAAAAGCACTGACGTACCTTCACTCACAGAGTGGCTATTTCTTGGTAGACCTGCTGGCTCTCACAATAAGGAACAACTACCTTCTCTGAGATCTTCAGCTGGAATAGAATAACACTTTTAAAACACTAAGAGGGAAATATTTAACTGCTGACATGCACATCTGAGGACAAACTATTTGTAAAACACTTATTGACAGCACTTGCAGATATAAATAATTTTAATAGTTTTAATTATCAACACAACATTAAGAAAAAGTAGTCCTGATTGGTCAAGAGGTCACCAAACTGTTCTAAATCATTACTGAACATGAGCTACAGGTTATCTGTTCATTGCTCGGCTCAACTAAGAGGGATATTAATATTCAGACAAAAATAAATAGAGAGACAGGAAATGATCACAAGTAGCAAATAATGGGGCCATGAGAATAACAGGCATCTGTTTAGTTTGTTAGCATTCCAGATCACTGCTACACACAAAGGTAGAACAGACACTGGCAGGCAATTGGCTAAAGTAAAATTCTGACCTCATGCTGTCAGTGAAAAGATCTATTAGGGGGCCAATAAATCTGTCCTAGCTTTCAGCCATCTATCCTCTATTGACATCTCAGTCTGGTGAAGTGAAGTGTTAAACCTGCCTTTGGACACTGACATCTATCTGCTAACTGCAGGAAACAAAATACAAAAACAATGCAACGAGAGAATCATGAACTCGTCACCACCTCTAAGGGGGAAAAAAAAATATTTGTTACTAGTAATTTATATGAGCTGATACTTTTTAACCCTTTATTGCCAAATCATATTCCTTTCAGGATTTTGAGACTTCTACTTCAGAAGTTTGATCCAACCCCCACCCCAAATAAGATGATAGATACAAGACAACACATGCGTCTGCATTTTTCATGAAAACATTCCGGATTTTGCAAAAGTTACATAAACTTCAGACCTTATTTTCCAAAAAATAAACAGGGGGAGGGATGGAGGGAGTTCTGTCTGCGAGTGCTATTCAGATCACACATTTTCTTCTTCTAAAATTCACAAAGGTTTCTGCCTTTCTCTACCTCAGATGTCCTGTGTCCAAACATGAAGGTTCAACCTGATCGCTTTAAGGTCAACAGCACCAGTTACGGTCTTCAAGCGGTTCCAGGTATGTGAAAAGTGCTTGCTGATTGTCTTTATGCTAAGCTAAATGTTTGCTGGTGGTTGCTTCATGTTTACTACAAATTTCTTTTGTCTTCTAATTCCAATTTTCAACTAAGAAATTTAGTGGCAAATTTCCGAAAAAGAAATTCCTGCTGTCTTTTTGATGCTTGTCTGTTGATCCGGTCTTCCTTCTACCGAGCTGCTGTGAAAGTTTCTTAGAACTCAGAATAGTGATTATCCAGAGAGGTCGGATGTTTTTTATAGGAGTGTCTTTTGGGGATCTGAGTTCCTGTCTATGTCTTCCACCGACATCCATCAAACTAAGAGAAAAAACAGATGCCCTGGCACGATTGTTTGTATTCCCGTTATGAGGAGCTTCAGAGCATGTTTGACTTTGCACGGTGACATCAATCTGTATCAAAAAACAGGACAACTGAAATGGGTTTCTGACTCAGATTGCAGATATTGTGCTGATGAACTCATTTGAGCTTGGATCAAATGTCTTCTCTCCCAAACTGTTTCCTGAGAAATGCCTTTCAGGCTATAAAACAGAATTCCATCATACATGAGTCATTAAAACACACGGAACTCCACACAAGTGAAATCCTTCAAACGCCATCATTTCAAGCTGGAGTCCAATTAGCAATATAACAAGGTTTGACAAATCAAATAACCACCTTCTGCTTACCTTCTTATTGTGTTTAAGGTTGGGGGGGGGGGGGGGGGGGCATGAGTCCTATCCCATTATGCACTGGATGAGAGGTAGACACTGGGCATCAAACCCATCAGAGTCTGATGGAGGTCCAGCCTGATGTGTAATACATTTTTGACCTTCGTTTTATTTGCATTAATGAGGCGTTAATCCAAAGGTCCTCTATAAATTATTTTTAATGACAATATGCCAGCAGTAGTGGAAGAAGTGCAATTTTATTTACTTTAGGAAAAAACCCACAATGATTTGACACAATCTAAAATACTAAATTATTAAGAAACAATCCAGATTGAAATTTTTCATTTCATCCATAGTTATAAAAAGTAAAAGGATAATTGCATTTTTTTACAGTTCAAAGCAGAAATATGTCCCATAATCAGATCAAAGAATCTAAACCTGCATTGGTTCCCAGTTGGGTCAAGATGTTATCAAACATTGGTCTGAGCTTCCTGACCTGACAAAGATGTCTGCGGTTTTCCAGAATGCAGTGAGTCTGTAACTGTGGCCTCGCTTTAACCCATCCTTAAACACGTTTTCCAGATTTTCTGTCCATACAGCGAAGCACCAGACAACGCCATTTATCATCACTATTGCAGCAGCCGATGTACATTTTGAATTACGGCAATGTTAAGACTATTTACGGCTGATTGCGATTTGACAGACCTGTGGTTTGAGTCAGACTTGTGTTTATCGTGGGATGCCTAGCCTGACCCCTCAGGGCTCTGAGCACACTGGAGGCTTTTTTGAGACTATTTGCTCGCTATCTTCTGCACAAATATTACCATCTGCTGTGATCAAACGAATCCAGTCTGTATGCATTTGCTTTTCCCAGTCTGTGAACTCATCTGGTTTTTCCCCCGCAGATCGCCCCTTTGGTCGTTTTTGGCTGTCCAAAATAACTTTTTGGGTTGATTATATGCTATTCACCGCCAGTCTAAATTACAGCTCTGCGTTAAGATGACCCGCAAAACAGCCAAAGAAACAGTGTGGTGAGCAAATGTGCGCAACGCAAGCAGGGTGACAGATGGGACCAAGGCCAGCAACGTTCACAGCTGCATGGCTTCCTGCAGCAACCCTTCAATGAAGCTGATAATCTGCAAAATATTCAATTTTGTGAGCAAAGATAGGAATGAAAACTCAAAACCATTGATCTCTGGATCATTTTACTTGCTAAAAATGTATCCTGATTCAAAACAATAAGCAAATTTGCTGCACAAATATAGGTCCAGCCGTTGTGCTTTTCCAAGTACCAATGTGCCTTTTGCCTTTGAAGGTGAAGATTACACACGTACAATCAGAGAACCCATCGACAATTATTGTTCTAATTATTCCAATGCTTTCAGATATGCCAAACTGACTTGTTTATGCAGAGAAAGCATGTTGTGATAATATAAAAGCTATGCTGTCAATGACAAAAGTATAAGAACATGAAATTCAACTAATACTAGACTACCAAATAAAGGTGAGAAATATATGAGATTGAAGGGAAAAATTATGAGCATTAATTTTTATTATTGATTGCAGACCAAAATAATAATAATTAATCCAACCTGTAGGCTCGAAAAAACAGGCAAATTGGGAATCTCAAGGTGGGCCACAACCAGAGCAGCGCCATCTGTTGACGAGAAGGAGTTAGAGAATCATTGTGACGTACGAGAAAGTGTCCACCATCCAATATCATATTGATGTCCAAACTCTCCGGCTGAGTGTAAAGGGTAATCTGTCAACAGTAATGGTGCACCCGAAACACTTCCTGGCCTTTATAGGCACACAAAGTAGCTGTGGTGGATGCCTGAGGCCCTTCTTCTTTCAGACTGTTACGATGGCTCCAGTTTTGGCTGTTATTTTCTCTCTCTGTTGCAGAGGCAGCCTACATTTCTTCCCACCTGTTTCCAGGCTATTTCTACCAACATTTGCTCAGCTGCTACCAGACTCACATTTCCTCTATGGAAGATTACAGCACTTTGAAATATCTTGTCTCGTTTGATTTTGTTGCATCACTGAGGAAAGGCAGGATGTCGAGATGCTTCTCATGTCGGCCCACTGGCGACACAATCTGCTTTCAGATCCGTTCAACAGTTTTCAGCGAGATCTGCCGGACTAACTGGTAGCATTTGGGCTGTTTCCGAGCCCTCATCATCCTGGCATTGCCATAGCGACAGCACTTGTTTGTAATACAAGGGAGTGTCCCCTCAAAGCACCTAAATATGGTCTGTGGTTACACCACTTCAAGTCGCACACAGCAGGCCAAAGTACACACATGCAAACACACCCTCAGACTCACACGAGGACCTCACCAGCAATAGTAACATTTTTTTTTTTTTGGCCTTCTGGCAGCAAATCTAATAAATGCTGAATGGCAAGCAAAATGTTCATTTTTTTTAGTTTTTAGTAATACTGTGATTTTAATCTTCCCTCATAAAAGCCACAAACACAGTGGCCACAGGGTGTGGTGGGAATGACCCAAATAAACCCAAGCATACGCTGAGAAATCCGACAAAGCCGTAACTTAACCTCACGCCTTAACAGCCATGTGTGCTTTATGTGCGCGTGTGAGAGTAACACAGCTGTTTCACCATATCGCTGCAGGGTTCGACCTGATGGAGTACTTCAATGTGAGGGACATTCTGGGAACCAGAGAAGATGATGCCCAAAGTTCTTACGTTCGCCTTGGCACCATGCCTATTGTACAACAAACAGAGTAAGCGACATCCCGTAATATTGTTACCAATATTCCACACTAAATATTTGTCAAGATGGAACAGTCATCACATCAAGCTAAGTTAGCCTGATGCTGTGGCTGTTGCTTTTTTTTTTGTAGTGTAGAGATGAGGTCACAGAGGAAAATGTTCAGATGCAGTTGACATACAATTTGAGATTAATTTGGGCAGGAAGCGAGTGAAACATTTAAACATAACACAGCCATTAAAAGCAGAACTTCATGCTATTGTTGCTATTTCATCAACATGAATCAAATTCACTTCAGAATTCATGACAGATCAATGAGTGCATTCTTCTGCACTTCTTCCTGCAGACGTCGAAACGGTGAAATGTTTGGGAAGCAGGAAGTGCGTGCAGCAGTTGTAAAACACAGACACCTCATTTGGTTCTTGTATCTTAATGGCATCGGTGCAACGGTGTGTTCATTGTGCAGCCAAAGTGGAAAAATAAAGCCCGCTTTGTACTAACAATGACAATCTGCCGTTATTCCACAGAGACGTGTTTCCTCAAGGGCTGCCCGATGAATACGCCTTTGTGACAACATTCAAATTCAGGAAAACCTCAAGAAGAGAAGATTGGTACCTCTGGCAAGTTTTTGACAAATATGGGATCCCACAGGTGAGTCAGCCAAGTATAAATAGAAATGAATGTGACTTAGTGTGTGGGGTAACATGTCTTCAGCTCCTATCGTGAACAATGCCTTACCTGTGACTCATCAGGTTTCCATCCGCCTGGACGGTGAGAATAAAGCCGTGGAGTACAACGCCGTTGGACTGACGAAAGATGCTGTCAGATCTGTGTTCAAAAACCCAGAAGTTGACAACCTGTTCGATCGCAACTGGCACAAGATCGCCCTCAGTGTGGACGTCAAATCTGTATCTCTGTACCTGGACTGCAAACACATCCAGACATTGCCCATTGAAGACAGGGAGGACATCGACATCCAGGGGAAGACAGTGATTGGGAAGAGGCTGTATGACAGTGTGCCAATCGATGTGAGTATTCAGCGGTTTATGTGCTATTTAAATGCTCATTTAAAGAAATGCAGTCACATAGTGGTGCATCATCAACGTCCTAATCCTCATTCTGGAGATGCTGCAATGATTAAAGGTTATATTCTCTTGCACGTGCTCCTTCCATTGGCTGCATGTGTGTCCTTACAGTTTGACCTTCAGAGGATGATGATTTACTGCGATTCCAAGCATGCAGAGCTGGAAACCTGCTGTGATCTACCAAATGGCCCCGTGAGTTGTTGTTTTTTAGGCAACAATTGTTTAAATCGATTATGCATGAAAAAAGTATGCTAAGATAACAATCTCAAATTAGCTCAGCTTTTCAATGAAAAAAATATTTTGGTGAGGTTAACATGAGGTTCTGTTAACCTGAATGTTCTTAACTCTAGGATTACTTCTACAGGCGTCCACTACAGGGTTAATTAGAAGTACAAAACTTCTTGCCAGAGTTTATAATTTCCTGAAAAGCTGCTATTTTCAAATTAATTTTCTCAGTTGATTAATGGAAGAGGACCCGCCTTTGTTAGCTACAGCTTTAATGTGTAGGTAAGGTTGAACTCTGCAGTTGTAGCCTTTATGCCAAGCTAATTGTTTCTCTCTTGCATCCTAATTATGCACAGGCATGAGATGGGTCATAAAATTAAAAGCATAAAAAAAAAGTGTGACCTCACTTAGATTGTTTAGGTCAGATCAGATCACATCCGCTTGTCACATCATTCACATTGCAGTGCTTTTATTTTTTGGGTTTGATGATCACGGTTGGCTTAAATTATTCTCTTCTCAGTGCCCTAAAAAGGTTGTTACCGAAGCCCCTCCTGTGCAGATCCCCACCCCAACACCCACTGTTGTTGAGCAAAAAAGAGGCCCTCAAGTGAATTGCTCCTGCCCTTCAGGAGAGAAGGTAAAGCCCCCTCCCTTATCAGACTTTATCCTTCCCTACCGTGCAGGAGTGGCTATCCTACATTCAATGGCTTTTGAAAGGCGCATACTTTTATTTTTCACAGGGAGCGATCGGAGCACCCGGTGTTGCGGGTCCTCAGGGTGAAAAGGTCATCTTCTAATGTGTTTAAGTGTTCTGTGATCAATATTGTGTCATTATTTTCCAAAGTTGTCTGCTGATGTATTTTTATAGTGTGGACGTACATGTTTTTAGGGTGACTCTGGCTCTAAGGGTGCCATTGGACCACCTGGAATCAGAGGAGAAAAAGGACAATCTGTATGGAAACTTATATTTACATGTGCAGTTGTGTCAATTTTAATTACATAGAGAAATAGCATCTACGTAATGGAGCCTCCTGAACACATTTCACTCAGTGTAATGATATGATATAGTGGTTTCTGAGCACTGCTGGATATAAATAAACTCTCATGCATGTCCTTCATCTATTATTTCAACTGCTTTTCTTCTTGCCTCGATAATAATTGATCCTTATCGATGAATTATTTGCAGGGCAGAGTAATCTCTGTCAAAGGTGAGAGAGGTGTAAAGGTAAGTAAAAGCGCTCGGGCTGTGATGCTGCATGAGCATCGGGCCAACCTGAACGCACGCTTGCCTTCATGTATATTTCTATGCATGCAGATAACAGAACCTATTGTCTGATTTATTACTTTCAAAAATATGTCACGTCTATTTTTCCACATCTTTCGGTGTCTGTTTGCGCCAGGGAGTGGCCAAGAAAATACACAAAGCTGTTATTGTCGGAATTACAGGACAGGTTACCACAGATTGATTTTCAAGCAGAGAGCACGTCAGACACGGGCAGATGCCCACCCGGCTCAGCAGTGCCCGCTGTGAAGAGAAACAAAAAGCTTGCCGTGCATCTTCCAAGTTGTCTGGAGACAGATGCGTACTTAAAAGAGCCACAAGGAATGTGGAACACAAGACATTGTCCTCTTGCTTGTGTTATCTATTCTAGTTATGATAGTTCTGGATGGTTACTTAGAGTAAATCAGTTTGTTCTTTGTCTGTAATTTTAACATCACTATTTCAGTCAGACAGACAAAGGAATCCAGTCCCTGTTAAATTTATTATTTTGTTTTTTGCCACTGGAAAAAACTTGCTGGTTTCACTCAGCTGCATCAAATCAAACTTTAATGCAGGGCACCCTTGTTGCTTTTCCATCTCTTACCACCTGCATGATTTGTCTTGACTTTCTCCAAGTGAGGGCTGCAATCAGTTGCTGCAAACTTTCTCAGAGATGACGGAAAGCCAAACTAAATGACCATGCTTGGTCATTTAGTCGCAGGGGCTGACTGTGAATGTACTATAGCCATCTTTGATTGCTCCTAATTGCATCTTTGATCTACAAGGACAGGCAATTCCCCGTGCAGCAGCATTGTAATGTGTAATTTGCCTTTCACTAAGGGGCACAGCAATGCAGCGGCCTTTCCTCCTAATCTCTGATGAGAGAAATGACGTATACTAAAGTGATATAAGCTCCTAAAATAATGAAAGGCCTTCTGTGTCTTGTAAAGTGGTTTATGAACCTGTGGGAAGTCTTGCGGTGGGCAAGACTTTGTCGTGCTGTGTGATTTAACGGTCATCAGGGTGTACTCAGTTCAGCTTTTGAATTCCGAGGGATTCCTGTGCACAGCATATGACAACATCTTAAGTGTCTCCATGACGACAGTGGGTCACATTATTGTTCCTAAACATTGACTCAAACGTTATGTTTGGTTTTGTGTTTCTTTTTCTCTGTGTTCTATTAGTTAGGGTTAACCCCCCCCCCCCCCCCCCACAATGTCAGTGTCGATGTTTGTTGTGCTGTTAACTTAATTCATGTCACTAAAATGGAACTAAATGACGTTCTGCGATGCTACCAGGTCAACGCTCTGACAGCACGTCACCGCTGCCTGCATTGCCGGCCTTCCTGCATGCTTCTGTTCTGTTACAGAACGGTTGGGAAAAAAAAATCCTCACTTTCTGTTTGCAGGGAGATTCAGGCAGCAGTGGGTTAACAGGTGCGCCTGGACAAAAAGGAGAGAAGGTGTGGGAGTCGTGAACCCGGATAGTGGGACGGCCTTTCTAATGTGTTGCATCTTAAAGTTGACATGGTGGTGTTAATTCTGTGTTTTCAATCATCTTCCAGGGTTTGGGTGGAGTTCCAGGGATTGATGGTTTCACTGGAACTAAAGGAGATAAAGTAAGACATGGATTTTTTTTTGTTATGGTGCCTTCCGAAATATTAAATCTTTCATTTATATGTCTCTTTTTGCGAACAGGGTGAAGCTGGATTCCCGGGTGCTGCAGGGCAGCCAGGCCCAGTCGGACTAAAGGTGTCTCAATTTGGTCTTCCTAGATTTTCATACAGTACACATTTGCTTATTTTTGGAACGATTTTAAAATATAGTTGATGCAGGTAAAGCCATCTGGTGCTGGCACTGATTTCATAGTTGTGGTGGCATTAAGTGGAAGCACTTACATCTTTCAGGACGATTACCTCACAGCCGATTATTGATCCTATGAAATAATGGGGGCATTTTGGTTGCCTTTCCCGGGATGAGGCGGCAGCTGGTGAGAAGGAGGGGGATGTGTTGGCTCAGGCTTTGCCAAATGACAGGCTGCTCAGTGCTGGACTGGAGGAATTGATCGCCCCCTTTCGATGCAAATGCTTCTCACAAGGAGCTGTAGTTGCATGTGAAAGACAAAAATGCTCTTTCCAAACCCCAGCCTTCGTCTGGTAAAGAACACTACCGTGAAGGTATCAAGTGACATTGCCATGGCACAAAATAACAAAAATATTCTTCACCTTTCTTTGCTCACTTTGCAAATACTTTTGCCTGATCTGTTTAATTTTAAATGATTAAACTCAGTGCACAGATTTAATTACTAGGATTAATGCAGAAACATTAAAACAGGATACTAAGAAGGCCTATGAATGCATCGTGTGCAAAGTTATGGCTGCAAATATCAAGGCAACATTTACAGTTAAAGAAAACTGGACATGCTCAGTGGTTGGAAGAATTCTGGTGGAGAGCTGAGTAAAAAAAAAAAAATACATAGTAATTTTAAATGGTTGCAGAAAGATTGGTTTGTTTCATTCTCTGTAGAACTAAATGAGTAACAGTGAGGTCAAAGGTCAATGTGGCTCTCTGGTCTTGTCACGGGCCACTGCTTTTTCTTCCTGGGGGGGGGTTCTGGTTTCTTTATTGGTCAGTAAAAATGCTCCACATTGATTAAGCTCTGATTGCTGCACAATGCTGAGTCAGTGGTCGTGACACTTTTGGCGAGTCAATAACTTCCAATAATATAAGTTCCCATTTGTATGATATAGGGAATACAAGGGGATGCAGGAGTTCAAGGCGTATCAGGACCAAAGGGTGTCATGGTGAGTAGAATTTTCACTTGAAGTAAAATACGGAACATTAAACGGTCCATTTTATTTTAAATCAGGCTGTGATCTTCTGCTGCAGGGTGAATCGGGTGTAAATGGTGAAACGGGATTTCCAGGATCCAGAGTAAGTGACAATGGCAAGCCTGCCATGCGGCATCTCGTCCGACAGCGTTGAGTAGCTCATGCTGAGGGATGTTTTTTTTTTTAACTTTCCATGTTTTCCCAACAAATCCAGGGATTTAACCAATGCAGTTAGATTGAGTTAGTAACAAAACAGAGTTCATGCTGCAAATCTTGCAGAAAGGATTGACTTCTGAGAGAGACCACTCTTCTCAGAGGGGCTGACGACTGGCGGGGTGTAATTGTGCAAACAGATGTGGCCTCCTTGATTGACTCTCCACACTTCCTGTCTGGGACTCCGTGTGGGGGTGTTTTGGCTGCAACGCAACTCATTCAGACCCACCAAAGATTTGTTGACGTCTGAAATCGCTGACACCTTCCTCTTTTAGCCATCCCAGGGATGTCCGCATGCTCTTTAGGGTGTCTCCCTGCATTACAATGGCTTCCAATGGAATTCAAGATGTCAAGGTGGTTTTGAGATTTTGGGGGGGGGGGGGATTGAGTAATTACAGCAGCACAATTTAAGCAACAAGTGTTAATTACTTTTCTGTTTCATGCTGATATGTCCATTTCAGTTCATAGCATATATGCCAATGAGGATTCTTTGTGAAGCAGCAAAGAGAGATTCAGGACAGGGATTGCTTTGCCATGTGGCATTAGGATGTGCTACAGGTTCTAGGTATGTTCATGCGCCAGTCAAACATGCTGAGATCCAGATTGGTCATTCAACTGGTTGTTGGAAAATTTCTTGGAGGGGACAACTGGAAAATTACTTGCCTCTGTAGAGTGATCATGGGAATAGATGGTTTGGGGTTTGGGGTGTGGGGGTGTGGGGGTGTAGTCAGGGCAGTGATGACAGACTGAAAAGTCAGGAATGTGTTTTGGGTCCTCAACACTGTCCTACTGCTGTTCCCTCTGTCCTGTAACGACGGCCATTAAAATAATTCCCAATCCACAAGATCAGGATAACACGTTCTGGATTTGCAGCGATACGGATACTTCTTTGTGTAATCCCACATTTCTTTATCACAAATTTGAAAATATGAAATGATGGGAATAAACTGTAAATAATGTTTTTCACGTAAGATACCAAGACCAGAATCACGTAGCACCAGAAGAAGGAGGAGCATTGAGACAGGGCAGCGAGTGCTTCTCTTGATGCTTCCATTTTATGCAATGGCATTCAGGGATGAACTATAGATTCTGTATTACTTCAATATGTAAAGATCGAATAGTAATCAATCTTTTTTGTATCGTGTATCGCGATAAAGCCCCAAAATAATATTTCAATATTGGTTTTAGTCTTTATCGTACTGTATAGTGTATAGTCTCCAGGTGGCCAATCCAACTCCTAAATGATGTGTCGTAATGAATCCCATGATCCAATTCTTCTCATGACATCACAGTTTTGGATAATTCTCAACTATATGTAAATGACCATGTAATTTGGAGCAAACATTTCTATTGATGATATTTACTATGAAGAACTTTGTGAGCAGCCTATTTATTCACAGTGTCAAACACAATACACAAAAGTTGGCATGTTTTCATAGATGATTTTTATTACATGAACAAAGTACAAAACCTGACGTTTATTAATAAAACATGCTTCTGTGTACACTTTTCTCCAATGGAGGGCCTGACAGGTCTGGATGGATTACCTGGCAAACCTGGCATTCCTGGGAAAGATGTGAGTTGTGATCAGTTTAAAAATCATGCTGCAACAAGCAAACTACATATATCATCCTGTGAAAGATCACATTTGTATTAATGAAGCTTTGATTCAAAAACCAATTAGGGCTTGAGAGGACTGACTGGCACATCCGGAGCAAGTGGACTTAGAGGTGACAAGGTAAGCTCCTCTTTTGCTGCATGGGGGAAACTGATATTGTTCACTTTGTTAGAATAACTCGAGGATGATGCTGCTGTTTGTGAGCAGAACGCTATTAAACCGTGATCAAAGCGGTGTCATCTGTTTCTCAAGCTACTGTCTGCACTCTCCAGACATTCCTGGCTCCTCTGTGTACTGTCAGAGTCAGCCCACTCGTTTGTCTGAGAAAATCAAAATGCAGAGCTCATTTGTCTGTCTGTAATTACTAACTTTGATGTTCTTCCACTGGAGCATGCATGCGTATAGCACACCCTTATGCAAGATCATGGATACAAGCGCACACACATACACAAACAGGATTTCTGTGCCACTTCACACACACACACTGTTCACTTTTGGTCTAAAATAAGACCTCTGCTTAAAACACTTAATCCTTTAAATTATGATCATTTGCTGTGTCATTATCTTACTGGCTGAGGCACCAGCGTCTCCTGATTCTAATGATGGGCTTTCATCGTTGTCTGTACTGTGCCACAGGGGGCCAGAGGCCTTCCAGGAATACCTGGGGATGCGGTAAGTGGCAACAGGGGGAAAAAAATGAAATGTCAGGATTATTTTTTTGAATGATTGCAGGTTTGTTCATTCATCAAACGTCATAAAAATTGAAATGCTGTGTAATTTATTCTTAGCAGGATTTACTAGAATCTCAACAATGCAGATTATAATGACAGATTTGTGATTATCAAAGCAAAATAAAATATGTTGTGTTTGATAAATGACCAAGTGAAGGGTCATTAATTAGCAAAATTAAGTTAGGAAAAAAAAAACAACAACTTCATTTACAAAATGTTTGTTGACAAAAATGGGGATTCGCGTTGAGTGATGACCAAAGGACGCCCCAAGAGGACACAGGGCGAATGAAGATCCAGCAAAGAAGAGTCTGCAGAAAAAAAAAAGATATGGAGATGATTAGGAAGAAAGACAGAAAGAAACAGACCAAAAGAAACTAGCTACTCAGGAAGTCAGAGCGATGCATTATTCATCAGCAGTGTGCAGACTGTTGGACTTGCATTGACAGGACTAACATAGCTAGAAGCACTGAGACCGGGAGCAAACCATCAAATACTTACCGGCACCAAACCAGGTGCTGGCTCAGCAGAGTCAGACTGGCCGGTGTCAGTATCGTTAAGTTATTCCAGTGGGATGGAGATTTAAAAAAAACCCAGCTGACTTCTTCTTTACTCTGAGATCTGTGCGCTCGCTGGCTAATTCACAGGGTAACATAATGAGGTCAGCGGGGTTTGAACAGCGAGCTCATTTACAGCTGTGTAGGTCTTCTGACACGCCCGATCTGATAAGAATACTAATCCATGTAGAGAAGCTGATGTTGGCGTAATGGAGCAGCAGCCATTTTTATAATCAATTTAGCATTTTAGTCACTTTCAAGCAAAAACAACCTCAAATGGTGGCTGACATGCAAATAATGATGAATCATTCGGAAGTGAGATAATGACTATTTATTTATTTTCATTCATATTTCTTTCAGGTTCAAAACGGAGGACTGCGGGGTGAAAAGGTGAGTCAGTGACTGTTGCATAATAATGTATTTTATTTTGTTTAAATCATTAACAGGTACATTAAAAAAAACACCCTCACAGTATTAATTACTAGAAAAGCGCTCAGAGTCCAGACCTCCACCAAGCCACTCACCCCCCTCCTAATTGGATTTACACTGTCCACATTGTGATCTGGATCATCACCAAAATGTTCTAAATTGCTCTTGGTATCTTTATACACCAACCATGAAAAGTAAAAGTGAATCGGAGTTCATTTATAACAGATTTTTTAATCCATAAAAGGAGTTTTAAAAGTAAAATTGTTTTCCCTGACCTCATCCTGGATCAGATCCAGAATACATTTTTCATGATAGTGCTTATTGGACCCCTTCATGACTGTGAAGGGGTCCAGAAAGGCATTCAGATCACTCTCAAAATTGAATGAGATCTAAATTAGACCAAGACCCATCTTCAGATTTTTTTTTCATCAAGATTCATCCAGCAGTTTTCCTATAATCCTGCTCAACGCAAGTGTACCCCCATTTTAAAAAAAACAGAAATTGCGACACTATCTGCATCCGATCCGGATGGAATTTGTTGGTACAATAGAGGTACCCATCCTACACGACTGTGTCAAATTCCATAAACATCAGTCAATAATCAACCGAGATATTGAGGAACAAATTCTGAATCTCCATTGACTGCAATGTTAACTAAAATTTCAAAGTGATCCATAATTCCAGGATCTCATCTGGATCATCACCAAAATGATTGGTGACATTCCCAACATTTCTTCAAGATCCGCCCGTAACCTTTTGAGTTATTTTGCTGACAAGCAAACAGATAAAATGCTGGCAAAGACTTAACCTCCTTGGCGGCGGTAATAAGTAGAACAATTAGCTGGGTAGCAGATCATTAGTGCAGTGTTACGCTCTAATATGAGTTAGCTGACTGGTGTCTTTGACCTGCTTTAGGGAGATATTGGACCTCATGGACCTCCAGGGGCTGTTGGCCCCCCAGGGCCTCCTGTAAGGTTACAATTTATTACATCACACGTATAACTTTTCTCTCTCCTGCGCTTTAACATTTCTGCCTTGTGGACAATAAAAAAAACAAGCTCATGAAGCTGAACATTTTGTCCCTCAGGGGCCTCCTGGATTCCAGGGTCTGCCTGGGGAACCTGGAGAGTTTGGTCAGAGGGTAAGATCTCACCTTGAGCTGAACATTGCATTGATCCTTTTTTTCCCCCCAATACTGAGGCGCAATGACTGTATCGGGTGATGCTTAAAGCAGAGATTGGATTCACAGAGCTGTCTTCATGTCTGAACTGGACTTGTAGACATTTCTTTTTAAAGAAGCAAATCTGCTCTATGGTTTGAACAAATCCCCTGTGATGGGGAACGATAGCTGAATGTTGAATGAGCTTTATCTCAAATCATGAATTATTGACACGAGAGGTTTTCAAGAAAGTTATACTTTTCCAAAACATGGTAAACCCAGAAACATTGCAACAACAATAAGGAAAACAATAAGATACTGTCTGATCTCTACGAGTACAGAAACTGCAATGTATTGTATTTACCATCATTTCAGTCTTAAATCTTGACACAGGATAAAATTATCTTGTTTTTAAATTAATTCACAATTAATGATCTTGCTGCTTTGACAGATCATTTCTTTGGTGGGTTTAAGACATTTCCTCCTTAAATCCAGGGCTTGTAGTTTTGACTTGTTTTTGGGTGAAGTGACTTCTGAGTTTATCCAGATCAGATCCTGTTAAATACAACTGTATTCACCACACCCGACTGGGGTTCTCTAGACATGACAAAATGTATTCCACATGCTAATACAAGCTGATGCTCACTGCCCTCAGTGCATTTGAGTGCTCTACAAAACCTGCCCCATGTCTCTCATTTCCTCGTCCATCTGTCTCACTCTACACGGCCCCCGTCGCATCGCTGTGTAATGTGGCGGCGATTCTACATAATGTGTTATTCTGAAACATTAGCAAAGAAGTTGACCTCCATTCCATTCCTTCTGCTGGGAGCAATTAAGTCCTCATTTGGCAATATGCTGGATTCAACTCTTGCAGCTGCTCAGTTGAATAGCGGAGCCATCGTCTCTGCCCACGGATGACAGAATTAGCTCCTCTGGGATAGATGGATTTGTGTTTATTAGCATGAATTCAGATTCCCACAATATCTTGAAGATCTGATTGTCTTAATTTTATCTTTCTATAAAAAAAAAATGTTTTACATTCAATAAGGATGCTTTAAAAACTGATTTGTAAAGGGAAGAAAACAGATGGTGAGGTGAGGTTGTACTGAGGATGTGCAGGGGGAGTGTGTGTATGTGCAATAATAGGGTGATCTCCACTGCTGCCAGCACTGATAGAGGGAGCTTTATGGTTGAGCTGGTAGAAATTGAGCCACTCCACACTACTGCGAATCTCTCATTGCTCGTCTTTCAGCTCTGAGGAGGCCTCTGTACTGGTGTGACAGCCTGTATCTGAATGTGAACAAATGAGACAATCTGAATGGAACGTGTGAAAAATGTGGGGAAAGGAGAATATGTGTGTGTGTGTGCGTGCATGTGAGAGATGTATGTGGAAAGGAGAATGAAGTAAAATATTTTAAAGCGATACATGCTGTCTTTCAGGGAAAGAAGGGAGAGAGTGGATTGCCTGGAGTGGATGGCCTACCTGGAACTGCTGTAAGAACAGTCCTCATGTCATTGCAGGCAAACTGCATGCACTGTTAATAAGCTTTTTGTTTAAATAACTATTGTTTGTCTACACCTGTTAGCATGTCATTTATTTCTGTGGGAAGAAAATTGCATTGGTATTTTGACTGTGGGTTTGTGTGGGGAGCAGATCAAAGAAAAAATCACTGTATTGTAGGAAGGGGAAATTCAAGACACAGAAATCCACCTGTCTTCAAGTGGTATCCGAATTTAAATGAGTCGCAAACGTTGCTATCACCTGCCCTCTAGTGGCTACTTTTAGGTACCGCTGCATGCGTTCGTTCAATAATCTGCCCAGATAAATCTCTTGTAATGTTTTTAACACAAGTGACAAAATCATATTAAAAATATCTTCCTCATTGGCCAGATGCCTTTGTTATTTTGATCCCCCAAATAATAATGCTATCAAGATATTCCAGAATGAGAATATGTATGCCTTGAATAAGTAATAGATACTGTTTTCTGTTGTGTAGGGTGTGCAGGGTCAACCTGGGCCGCCTGGGCACCAAGGACACACTGGGCCTCCTGTGAGTGACCAGACAAACAAATAAGGAAACATTCCTTCAAGGAAAATTGTCTTTTGTTTTGGCATCAAATATCTGTTTAAAAGGGACGTTCTCCTGCGTGTCCTTTTTACATGCAGGGTCTACCCGGTGAAATTGGATTTTCAGGAAAACCTGGAGAGCCTGGAAAACCCGTGAGTTGACCTATTTATTGTTAAATAAAACCAGGAATGATTATTAATTGTTCTTTCAGACATTGGTGCTCCACTTCTGCTGTCATTTATCTCCTCGTGTCACTACATGTCAACCTTTCATCACTGATCTCCAAAGGGTCTTCCTGGTAAAGATGCTTCAGACGGTCTTCCTGGAAATGATGGTGCCATGGTCAGTATGACCTTTAGAATGACTTTTCCTGTTTCTTTGTCTCTTCTTTGGCCTTCCATACCCATAGTGAAAAAAAAACACACATTTTAATTCAATAAGCAAAGAACACAATTTATGAACAATGACAAAGTCTAATGTGATAATCAGTAAGTGAGCAACATCTGCAATTCTACTCACACATATGGTATCTGGCAAATGTTTGTGACACATTGTTTGAACGGTCTCTACTTTGAAATCTTGCGTTTGCACAAGGGGCCCAGGGGAGAGCGTGGGACCGATGGGTTTCCTGGCAAAACTGGATCTAAGGTACTGTGACTTAGTCATACCCAGAAACACACAGAGGACATGACTGACTAGATGTGTACACTAAGAAGACAAGAAGTGTATTTGTTTTATTTTTTTATATGCACATGTGACATTTTAACACCTCCTTTCTCCCAGGGTGATGACGGGCCTCCGGGACCAAGAGGGCCTCCAGGGGAGAGAGTGAGTTCACAGTTTGTACGTTTGTCTGTCCATGCAATCATCTCGAATCATTTCATGTCTATAGTAAATCTTTATCAATCATAATTCGACAATTTGTTGGATAGTTTTATACTGGAGCTAATGGGACACGTTACTTCAGCTATTAGGTGAATGAAAAATACTTTCTTTTTTTAAGGGAGAAGCAGGTCAACTTGGACAACCAGGTGTTGATGGAGTGAGAGGAGACAAGGGTGTCCCGGTAGGTATGACTACAGTAATGCCATGGTGCATGTGGCGGTGTCATCTCAACACCACTAGACTATTTTAACCTGGAGTGAAGTCAAATGTTCTATATTTGAAAAAAACCCATTGAGGACTGCTGGATGTGTCAAAAGACTTTCCACTTCCAAATAGAAACATCCCATCCCATGATGTGTCCTCTTGGGGCGTCCTGCTCTGTTTAAAACGTTGATTTTGTGCATAGGGAGAAAGAGGTCAAGATGGACCACTGGGACCAAAAGGTGAAAAGGGCGACAAGGTAAATCAACCTGTTGGTGGATTTCCACTGTGGACGAAACAAAGTTACGGCAGCTATAGGATCGTCCTCCTCAGCCTCGTTTATGGCCATCCTGCAGTAGCATCAATGATGCAGTAATTACTATGCAGACGCTATGAGCATATTGTCTCTTGCCTTAGGGTGAAGTGGGAGCAAGGGGAGCACCTGGAACTCCAGGAGATGTAAGTATTTTCTGTTTCTATTAATCATGTTAACATCAGGCTTAGTCAGAGCCAGAAGATACATGAATGAACCATAATGAGGGAAACAGAGCGAGCTATAGCGTTTGACTCAGCATTATGTTTGCTTCTTTATAGGTGGCAAATGTCATCCCTGAGCCCGGTGAACCTGTGAGTACATACACAGATATTTATGAATGTATCTGGCGACCCGTAGGTGGGTGTTGATTTTTGCACAGTAAATGATCGTGTACTGTATTTTTGATCATTTAAAATGTACTGCCTTGTTTGTTCTTGGCTTTAGGGAATTCCCGGGGAGACAGGAGAAAAGGGAGATCAAGGAAAACCAGGAGCGATGGTCCGTTTTGTCACGTCTTCTTCACGTCAATGAAACACGTTTGCAATAGGCAAAGGTGTCCACTAGATGTCAGCTGAGATTCAATAAAGCGTTGAGACAAATTAAACAGTATGAGAGTTTAACATACCAGCTCTCTAGATAGTAGTTTTCGAATATAGTATATTAGTATATTGGGATAGAAAGAAAACAAATGCATATTTAAGCTGCCTGCATACACTCCCATAGAATCATTGCATTTCTTCATGAAATGATCTGCAGCCTTCATTGCATGAATCATTCATCCTAAATTCTCACTTATGCGTCTCATCTGAAGGGTCAAAGAGGATTGCCTGGTGAGCAGGGCTTCAAGGGACCTCCTGGACTCATGGTATGATGCAACTTCCTGCACTTCCAGTGAAGATGTTGTCGCATAAATCAGATTGACTATATCTATTTTTTTCCTTTTCAGGGTCCAAAGGGAGAAACAGGACTTACAGGAGAGACTGGCCGAGTCGGAGACCCTGTAAGTTGTCTGATTTCATACAAAACAACGTTTAAAAGAAATGGGAATACATCCTTGAACCGGAATAACTATACAGAATGATGTGATCCTCTCAGGGTCCACCGGGCATAGCTGGGCTTCCAGGTCCGAGTGGATTACCAGGGAATGCGGTAGGTATTTTCAAGACTTGAACATGAATGACTCAAATAATTAATGACATTTAAGGTACAAAGAGCTTTGTGAAACTTGAAGGAAGCTGTCTATTTTCTAGGGAACACCAGGGACCGCCGGGCCTCCTGGTCTAGCCGGACAGAGAGGAGACAAGGTCAGTCACCTGTTTCTGAAAGCTACATGATATGTTGTCGGTTTTACATGTGAAAATCTTCAGATTATTCTAATCCAGGACACCAGGGCAGTATAACACTCACAATAAACACGTAAGGAGTCATTTAAATATATATGATCTGAGACACCTGCTGACACTGAGTCAATAAAAGGCTTTTTTTTTAAATGTATTATTATGACATCCGTTTCAGGGTGATTCAGGTCAACCAGGACTAGCAGGCCCCACAGGCCCACACGGAGAGCCTGGTTTGATTGGACCTCCGGGACCACCTGGGAAGGGGAAAGACGGAAAAAGTGTAAGATGTTTTTTTCCGATTGATTTGATTTGAGTATAACAACATATTGATTAAAGGTTGAACGTTGTAAGTTATTGTTCATGTTACCTGGCATTAAGACAGCTAAAGGTCATCTAAAGGACATCAAATTCAAGTGCTATTGATTCTACATCATTTCAGTAACTATTTGCAAACAGAGGATTTAGGGGCAGATTGCCTGGGTTGTATAGATATTATTTACTAGCATTTGCAATTAGAAGCTCATTTATAACTTTGAATTGGACAGAGAAAAGGTTATCATCTTCCCCCATTGTCTATTATTGTAGTCGCATGTATGAATCAGAGATAATGGTAAATTAATTATTTGTGCCATAATTACAGTCGGACCTCTGTGGAGGAGATCTTACATAATTAAGAACACGTTGAGTCATTTCTCCATGCTCATTATACTGTGGAAGGAATGTTAATATGATAATATGATAATCAGAATAGAGAAAATATTTTATTATAGTCAAATTAAGTACTGATCAAGTTACGCACAATTCATACTTTTGAAACTTTTGCATCTTTAGTAATAAAAAATAAATAAACCAGTCAGTTTCAAGAGAGAAAACATGTCAGGGATTGACTTTTAAAGAGAAACATGTTTATCAGATTATGTCTCCTAGTTAGAGATTATTTATGTGCAGGCTGTTGCAGGCCACATGTGCTCTGCTGGTAAACATCTCCTGCCTGTAATCCGCATTGACCCACAACACAACGTATGGGAAGTCTCAGTGAGCACATTCTGCTCTGCGGCTCGACACGTTTCTTGATCATTTTTTTAACCTCAGGCATGTGTGTGTGCATCCTGTTGAGAAAGCCGGTACAAACAGGAAGAACATTGTTAAGCGCAACCGATTTAGCTCACAGCAGCTCTGGATTTTTACAACTGCCAGGTGTGGCCCTGAGGCCTCATTACGCCTGTGTTCATGAACGCTCCAAAGATAAAATGTCACTTTCAAAGGAGCGTTTGAGCAGCAAGAGAAACGGTTAATGTCACTTGTGTTGTTACAGGGAGATCCGGGACAACGGGGATTTCAAGGACCCCCGGGGTTAAAGGTAATGTCATTTTAGACGATTTCAAGAAACTTCATGCATGCATATTCGTAGAAGCTTCATAGTTTGCCTGAGGTACTTTTTTTTTTTTTTTATCATAGCACAGGTGCTGTTTTGTTGATGTGAAAAATATATTTGGCAAGGATAAGAGAAACAATTCATTTTTCTTGAAAGCAGCAAAAGTAATTTCTATGTCCAGTGCACTGTGACCGCCGCACCGATTATGACCCTCTCCTTGCTATGAAGAGCCTGATGTCGAGGGCAGAGGCTAGGCAGGGGCATTTGCTGGATTAATGGTGTCAAGTCACTCACCCTCATCATCCATACGTTCTGTCTTCTGGATAGCAAAATGTCAACAGCAGATTGCATTTTTTTCCCCATTATAAAAAAGTGACGTTTTTTGGGGGGGATCAGCAGGCATTGCTGATCCGTAATCAAACGTACGTGACATTATCTGAGCAGGAGGGTGGAGGAGTAAACAATTATTTTTTTCTGCCACCAGGGCCAACCAGGATTGAGAGGCGAACCGGGGTTACCAGGGGACAGAGGTTCGCCAGGGGAAGGCAAAGTTGGCCAATCGGTATGACTGTCGGTGCCAGGAAGTTCAATTTCCTCCAGTTGATTCATTCACATATCCTTAAATGGGTAACATGTCTCTTTGCAGGGTCCTCAAGGAAATGACGGGGAACCTGGACCGGCGGTAAATATCTTGGGAAGATTAATATTGAGTGTGTTTATTGAAATGTGTTCCTGTAACGTCTGACTATCTGGATTCCAGGGTTTGAGGGGTCTACCGGGAGTTGCCGGTCCTCAGGGCCCAGCAGGACACAATGTGAGTGTAAAAATGATTAAATAAGTGAATGAATGAGTCAATAAACTAATTAAATAATTATAATTATACAACAAATACTAGTCATCTGGATTTGGAAACCAAAGGTGGCTCTTAAAACATTCAGATTTAATGCTTAACTAAAACGCTGTGATTAACGTGGAACCTTGGAATAACATTTGAAATGAGCACGCATTGATATTTTTATGATTGCACAGTTAAAATAAACAACTTGGCTGTATGCAGTTCCTTTTCTTCATGTCTTGTTTGCAAAAATGTAACTCCTTGTCTTTGCTCCACATGCAGGGTTTACCGGGAAGGCCAGGAGAGAAGGGATCACCAGGAGAGCCCGTGAGTTCAGGAACAACAAGCGGATAGCGTCGAGTCGAACCTGTTTTCCTGGAAGTCATACTTTTACACGCAATGCAATGTGCTTTTGGCTCATCGTTACACAGAAGTTTAAGGAAAAATAACTCTTGCCTGATTGGACTGATTAATAACACACATGCTGTTTAGTCAGACATCTGTAAGCACATCCTCAGAATGAAGGCGTTGACGTATATTAACTAAGGACAGAAGGACATTTTTTATAATAGTACACTGATAACATATGCTACTTTTGTGTTTTTCGAATGATTAACACTCTTGTCCGTTGTCCCTCAGGGAAAGGCGGCAGACCTCACCAACTTAAATCTTAAGGTAAAGATTATTTCGACAACTTTGAAATGACAAAAGTCTTTATGCTTGGGTGGATCACTTTATCGGGAACACATCTCTGTTACCCTGTAGGATGTTTGCACAGACTGCCCTGCAGGTCCATCTGGACCACCCGGTCTCCCGGGAATTCCAGGGGAAAATGGCCACGTGGGAAAACCAGGAAAAAACGGTCAAGATGGTTACCAGGTAGGACAGAGTAATTAATAAGGCTGTTGTGATGAGTCGACTAATCTAAGGGGTGTTATCAAGCTCCTACCTCTGCTGTATTAGCTCTAAGTGAGGTGCGAGGTCCCGTCTACATCTGTGACATCATTCATCACGGTTTGTGTGACTGATGAAGAGGCGCTTCCTGCACCATTAGTTTGGCCTCCTCTGGGGGCAGCAGGGCCTAGTGACCTGCCTGGACAGAGACTGATGCTCTGTCGGTGTCATTACAGGGCCAACCAGGACCAACCGGTCCTCAAGGGCCCCCTGGAGCTGACGGTGGAAAGGCAAGTTTGCACACTAACTACGACCATATGGCTCCCAAAGGGCCGGCTGCTAATGAATTGCTTTTATCAACATTTTTTCTGGCAGGATTCAGGTAATTGGGTGAAAAGCTAAACACGTTTCAAAATAGTGAATGTGTTCCTTTCTCCTCTTTTTTCATGCTTTGAGATATTTTATTTCCTCTTGGCCAGTTTCTCAGATGCTTTCCTCTTGAAATATGACATTTCACATGATGTCTCTCTTTTTTTTTTACCACAGGGTATTAAAGGTGATCGAGGACCACCTGGGGGCCCCGGAGAGAAAGGGGAAAAGGTATATTTATCATTTATGACTAATGGGTCGATCACTTTCCCTCTTTTCCCACTGCATTTATTATTTAGATTTCATCACAGAATCTGATATGAATTACATTATTATAATTTAATCACTTTCTTCTCCATTAACAGGGTCACCCGGCGCCCCCAGGACATCCAGGTACTCCTGGCTTGATGGGTGCACCTGTAAGTTTCTATTTTGGGGATTATTTCTTACATTTCACTATTTTTAAACTCTTTTGTGTCAGCTCATTACTCAATAGTTTGGGTTCCATATCAGAAGCTTTCTATTTGGGTTGGCCTCCAATCACCCTGTCTTATTCCTCCTCAGGGTAACGATGGACAGCCCGGCACTGTGGGCCCCCCAGGGCCCCCCGGAGATAAGGTCAGTTTGCACTCTGTGTACTTTCCCCTCAGAAAACGTATTACCCGTGTTTCATTATTGTACAAGCCTCCACGCTCCAGCATGTAGGTCAGCCTGCCTGTGTACTAATCGTGGTCATTAATCATTTCTTTTCTTTTGTTGATGCTGACCTGTTTGCATTTGTTTTCACAAGGGCAAAGAGGGCCTCAAAGGAATTCAAGGACCCCCAGGTCTTCCTGGCTTAATTGTAAGGGATATTTATATATAGCCAAGTTGTAAATGGATTTGTAGGTCTTACCAGATGCATCCACTAATTGATCAATTTCACTGATTTTCAGGGTCAGCCAGGAAAAATAGGAAAAGATGGCAGACCAGGTGAAACAGGAGAGCCTGTAAGTGGATGGAGAAATGTATCCTGCCAGTGATTCAAGCAGAGCAGAACAATATATTATAATATTTGCAGACAGTAAGTACAGTATGTCTACTTTCATTTCAGGGCAAGCAAGGAGAACCTGGACCCCCAGGAAATTCAGGGCTCAGGGGAGTCCCGGTAGGCAACCTCCACCAAACACATCTGACGACTATGCTGGAGATGCGAATTCCTGTTCCTTATTAATTTCAATTTTTCCTATTATGCAGGGATTTAAGGGCCACAGAGGAGAATCTGGAGCTCCAGGAATGAAGGTAAATGTGTTTGTGAAATGTCTTTTAATTCCTGCCGATTCAAGCAAGCCGGTTTGCATTGAAGATGCACAGCTTTGAAGTGCAGGCGTTTGTTTCTTGAGTTCCGTTTTCATGCTTTAAGGGGCCACGCATTATTTTCTGGCTGAAAAACAAAATCTGACATAGCCACGATCAATAGTCCGATAATTTATACAAAGGGATATAAACTACTCTCTGTACTTCTTACATTCTTATTTTCCCTGTGGTGTTCTATCTTTCAAAATTAAAACAATTTGTAGCTCAAGATTTTGATGCTTGAATTTCTTGCTTATTTTATGTCACTGTGTTCATCAGACTAAATTGTGTTGGAGAATTTGACATCTTAAAGAAAAGAAGAAAGTCCACCAGAATATCTCATATCCTAATGCTTGCATACCAAGCAGACAGCACTGTCATTAAAATACTTGCTAAATTGGAAGAATATTCTTTCTTACCACTCATGAATAAAACAGTCACATTTTCAGATTTACAGTAATTGTAACAGTGAAAGTGATGAAGAACATTACAATATGTATCCTCCTCTTCTCAACCGCCAACAACCGGAACTGTTTGCTCTACCAGCTCAGGTAATAGTACGAAGCAACGCTTTCCACGTTGCTCTGCATAGTTAGGATATGCCTGACACTTTCTGCACAGACCTTCTCACCTGCTGGTGTAACAGCACACACTTTCAGAAAAGCATTTTGCCCCAGCACCAACTGTGACTCAGCTACGGTGAGGCAGAAAGCTTCCCAGCCCTGCAGCCTGCGCTCACACACAGACAGCAGACGACTTATTAGCGGAAGTATGAAGCGTATCCATGGACATGCACAATTATCCTCCAGCACTTACAAATACTGACACCGAATGTCAGGCCTACAGAAATTACATTCAGAATTATTCAAGGAATTCGAAGTTGAACTTTAAAATAGGAAGTACACATTTAGCTCAGTGCCTCAATGATGTCGAAGTGTCATATAAATCCTTATACTTAATTTGCAGGTACTTGTTCTAGAACGGAACGTCCAAACTAACAAACAGCGGTCAAACATTATCAAATGAAGTAAGAACAACATACAGCGCTAATATAATATAATATAATATAATATAATGTAATAGGTTTAGTACATTTGATGTCTCTGATAATAAAATGTGCATACTTTAACAACATGCAGAGCAGAGGTTCCAAATGTATGCAACATCAAGGACCCCTAAACTGACCAATTGGACCAAGGATCTCAAGTTCATGATATTTTGATACACGGTTTCTCCATCTGACGACAAAAAAAAAGGGATTTAGATTCGTGATCCTTTCCTGTCCCTGTCTCCATTGGATTTACGTCCATTAGCCTTCATAGCTGCTGGAGTGAACGATTTATAATTTATTATTTATTGCCAGTTATAGGGCCTGTCTTGCAAATGCTGCAATGTATGCCTGTATATCATGTTGTCATAGAGACCAACTTTACTAGTATGTATTGTTTATAAATGTGTAATATGCTGCTGTGGATAACACTGTACAGCAGTCGAGGTAATATAGACATGGACCTGCAGTGGCAAGC